>NW_026780633.1:0-29759 GCF_030144855.1 Hypanus sabinus | reverse complement strand
AGCTCCCTCTACACTGACCCATCACACACTGAGAGACAGGGTGAAACTCCCTCGACTGACCCATCACACACTCAGAGACAGGGTGAAGCTCCCTCTACACTGACCCATCACTCACTGAGAGACAGGGTGAAGCTCCCTCTACACTGACCCATCACACACTCAGAGACAGGGTGAAGCTCCCTCTACACTGACCCATCACACACTCAGAGACAGGGTGAAGCTCCCTCTACACTGACCCATCACACACTCAGAGACAGGGTGAAGCTCCCTCTACACTGACCCATCACACACTGAGAGACAGGGTGAAGCTCCCTCTACACTGACCCATCACACACTCAGAGACAGGGTGAAGCTCCCTCTACACTGACCCATCACACACTCAGAGACAGGGTGAAGGTCCCTCTACACTGACCCATCACACACTGAGAGACAGGGTGAAGCTCCCTCTACACTGACCCATCACACACTGAGAGACAGTGTGAAGCTCCCTCTACACTGACCCATCACACACACTGAGAGACAGGGTGAAGCTCCCTCGACACTGACCCATCACACACTCAGAGACAGGGTGAAGCTCCCTCTACACTGACCCATCACACACTCAGAGACAGGGTGAAACTCCCTCTACACTGACCCATCACACACTGAGAGACAGGGTGAAGCTCCCTCTACACTGACCCATCACACTCTGAGAGACAGGGTGAAGCTCCCTCTACACTGACCCATCACACACTCAGAGACAGGGTGAAGCTCCCTCTACACTGACCCATCACACACTGAGAGACAGTGTGAAGCTCCCTCTACACTGACCCATCTCACACACTGAGAGACAGGGTGAAGCTCCCTCGACACTGACCCATCACACACTGAGAGACAGTGCGAAGCTCCCTCTACACTGATCCATCACACACTGAGAGACAGGGTGAAACTCCCTCGACACTGACCCATCACACACTCAGAGACAGGGTGAAGCTCCCACTACACTGACCCATCACACACTGAGAGACAGGGTGAAGCTCCCTCTACACTGACCCATCACACACTCAGAGACAGGGTGAAACTCCCTCGACACTGACCCATCACACACTCAGAGACAGGGTGAAGCTCCCTCGACACTGACCCATCACACACTCAGAGACAGGGTGAAGCTCCCTCTACAATGACCCATCACACACACTGAGAGACAGGGTGAAGCTCCCTCTACACTGACCCATCACACACTCAGAGACAAGGTGAAGCTCCCTCTACACTGACCCATCACACACTGAGAGACAGGGTGAAACTCCCTCGACACTGACCCATCACACATTCAGAGACAGGGTGAAGCTCCCTCTACACTGACCCATCACACACTGAGAGACAGTGTGAAGCTCCCTCTACACTGACCCATCACACACACTGAGAGACAGTGTGAAGCTCCCTCTACACTGACCCATCACACACTGAGAGACAGGGTGAAGCTCCCTCTACACTGACCCATCACACACTGAGAGACAGGGTGAAGCTCCCTCTACACTGACCCATCACACACTGAGAGACAGGGTGAAGCTCCCTCTACACTGACCCATCACACACTCAGAGACAGGGTGAAGCTCCCTCTACACTGACCCATCACACACTCAGAGACAGGGTGAAGCTCCCTCTACACTGACCCATCACACACTCAGAGACAGGGTGAAGCTCCCTCTACACTGACCCATCGCACACTGAGAGACAGGGTGAAGCTCCCTCTACACTGACCCATCACACACTGAGAGACAGGGTGAAGCTCCCTCTACACTGACCCATCACACACACTGAGAGACAGGGTGAAGCTCCCTCGACACTGACCCATCACACACTGAGAGACAGGGTGAAGCTCCCTCTACACTGACCCATCACACACTCAGAGACAGGGTGAAACTCCCTCTACACTGACCCATCACACACACTGAGAGACAGGGTGAAGCTCCCTCTACACTGACCCATCACACACTCAGAGACAGGGTGAAGCTCCCTCTACACTGACCCATCACACACTCAGAGACAGGGTGAAGCTCCCTCTACACTGACCCATCACACACTGAGAGACAGGGTGAAGCTCCCTCTACACTGACCCATCACACACTGAGAGACAGGGTGAAGCTCCCTCTACACTGACCCATCACACACACTGAAAGACAGGGTGAAGCTCCCTCGACACTGACCCATCACACACTGAGAGACAGGGTGAAGCTCCCTCTACACTGACCCATCACACACACTGAGAGACAGTGTGAAGCTCCCTCTACACTGACCCATCACACACTGAGAGACAGGGTGAAACTCCCTCGACACTGACCCATCACACACTCAGAGACAGGGTGAAGCTCCCTCTACACTGACCCATCACACACTGAGAGACAGGGTGAAGCTCCCTCTACACTGACCCATCACACACACTGAGAGACAGGGTGAAGCTCCCTCTACACTGACCCATCACACACTCAGAGACAGGGTGAAGCTCCCTCTACACTGACCCATCACACACTCAGAGACAAGGTGAAGCTCCCTCTACACTGACCCATCACACACACTGAGAGACAGTGTGAAGCTCCCTCTACACTGACCCATCACACACTGAGAGACAGGGTGAAGCTCCCTCGACACTGACCCATCACACACTGAGAGACAGTGTGAAGCTCCCTCTACACTGACCCATCACACACTGAGAGACAGGGTGAAGCTCCCTCGACACTGACCCATCACACACTGAGAGACAGTGTGAAGCTCCCTCTACACTGACCCATCACACACTGAGAGACAGGGTGAAGCTCCCTCGACACTGACCCATCACACACTGAGAGACAGTGTGAAGCTCCCTCTACACTGACCCATCACACACTGAGAGACAGGGTGAAACTCCCTCTACACTGACCCATCACACACTCAGAGACAGGGTGAAGCTCCCTCTACACTGACCCATCACACACACTGAGAGACAGGGTGAAGCTCCCTCTACACTGACCCATCACACACTCAGACAGGGTGAAACTCCCTCGACACTGACCCATAACACTGAGAGACAGGGTGAAACTCCCTCTACACTGACCCATCACACACTGAGAGACAGGGTGAAGCTCCCTCTACACTGACCCATCACACACTGAGAGACAGGGTGAAGCTCCCTCTACACTGACCCATCACACACTGAGAGACAGGGTGAAGCTCCCTCGACACTGACCCATCACACACTCAGAGACAGGGTGAAGCTCCCTCTACACTGACCCATCACACACTCAGAGACAGGGTGAAGCTCCCTCTACACTGACCCATCACACACTGAGAGACAGGGTGAAGCTCCCTCGACACTGACCCATCACACACTCAGAGACAGGGTGAAGCTCCCTCTACACTGACCCATCACACAGACTGAGAGACAGTGTGAAGCTCCCTCTACACTGACCCATCACACACTGAGAGACAGGGTGAAGCTCCCTCTACACTGACCCATCACACACTCAGAGACAGGGTGAAGCTCCCTCTACACTGACCCATCACACACTGAGAGACAGGGTGAAGCTCCCTCGACACTGACCCATCACACACTCAGAGACAGGGTGAAGCTCCCTCTACACTGACCCATCACACACTGAGAGACAGGGTGAAGCTCCCTCTACACTGACCCATCACACACTGAGAGACAGTGTGAAGCTCCCTCTACACTGACCAATCTCACACACTGAGAGACAGGGTGAAGCTCCCTCGACACTGACCCATCACACACTGAGAGACAGGGTGAAGCTCCCTCTACACTGACCCATCACACACTGAGAGACAGGGTGATACTCCCTCGACACTGACCCATCACACACTGAGAGACAGGGTGAAGCACCCTCGACACTGACCCATCACACACTCAGAGACAGGGTGAAGCTCCCTCTACACTGACCCATCACACACTGAGAGACAGGGTGAAGCTCCCTCTACACTGACCCATCACACACACTGAGAGACAGGGTGAAGCTCCCTCTACACTGACCCATCACACACTGAGAGACAGGGTGATACTCCCTCGACACTGACCCATCACACACTGAGAGACAGGATGAAGCTCCCTCGACACTGACCCATCACACACTCAGAGACAGTGTGAAGCTCCCTCGACACTGACCCATCACACACTCAGAGACAGGGTGAAGCTCCCTCTACACTGACCCATCACACACACTGAGAGACAGGGTGAAGCTCCCTCTACACTGACCCATCACACACTGAGAGACAGGGTGAAGCTCCCTCTACACTGACCCATCACACACTCAGAGACAGGGTGAAGCTCCCTCGACACTGACCCATCACACACTGAGGGACAGGGTGAAGCTCCCTCTACACTGACCCATCACACACTGAGAGACAGGGTGAAACTCCCTCTACACTGACCCATCACACACTCAGAGACAGGGTGAAGCTCCCTCTACACTGACCCATCACACACTCAGAGACAGGGTGAAGCTCCCTCTACACTGACCCATCACACACTCAGAGACAGGGTGAAGCTCCCTCTACACTGACCCATCACACACTGAGAGACAGGGTGAAACTCCCTCGACACTGACCCATCACACACTGAGAGACAGGGTGAAGCTCCCTCTACACTGACCCATCACACACTCAGAGACAGGGTGAAGCTCCCTCTACACTGACCCATCACACACTGAGAGACAGGGTGAAGCTCCCTCTACACTGACCCATCACACACTGAGAGACAGGGTGAAGCTCCCTCTACACTGACCCATCACACACTGAGAGACAGGGTGAAACTCCCTCGACTGACCCATCACACACTCAGAGACAGGGTGAAGCTCCCTCTACACTGACCCATCACACACTGAGAGACAGGGTGAAGCTCCCTCTACACTGACCCATCACACACTCAGAGACAGGGTGAAGCTCCCTCTACACTGACCCATCACACACTCAGAGACAGGGTGAAGCTCCCTCTACACTGACCCATCACACACTCAGAGACAGGGTGAAGCTCCCTCTACACTGACCCATCACACACTGAGAGACAGGGTGAAGCTCCCTCTACACTGACCCATCACACACTCAGAGACAGGGTGAAGCTCCCTCTACACTGACCCATCACACACTCAGAGACAGGGTGAAGCTCCCTCTACACTGACCCATCACACACTCAGAGACAGGGTGAAGCTCCCTCTACACTGACCCATCACACACTGAGAGACAGTGTGAAGCTCCCTCTACACTGACCCATCACACACACTGAGAGACAGGGTGAAGCTCCCTCGACACTGACCCATCACACACTCAGAGACAGGGTGAAGCTCCCTCTACACTGACCCATCACACACTCAGAGACAGGGTGAAACTCCCTCTACACTGTCCCATCACACACTGAGAGACAGGGTGAAGCTCCCTCTACACTGACCCATCACACTCTGAGAGACAGGGTGAAGCTCCCTCTACACTGACCCATCACACACTCAGAGACAGGGTGAAGCTCCCTCTACACTGACCCATCACACACTGAGAGACAGTGTGAAGCTCCCTCTACACTGACCCATCTCACACACTGAGAGACAGGGTGAAGCTCCCTCGACACTGACCCATCACACACTGAGAGACAGTGCGAAGCTCCCTCTACACTGACCCATCACACACTGAGAGACAGGGTGAAACTCCCTCGACACTGACCCATCACACACTCAGAGACAGGGTGAAGCTCCCACTACACTGACCCATCACACACTGAGAGACAGGGTGAAGCTCCCTCTACACTGACCCATCACACACTCAGAGACAGGGTGAAACTCCCTCGACACTGACCCATCACACACTCAGAGACAGGGTGAAGCTCCCTCGACACTGACCCATCACACACTGAGGGACAGGGTGAAGCTCCCTCTACACTGACCCATCACACACTGAGAGACAGGGTGAAGCTCCCTCTACACTGACCCATCACACTGAGAGACAGGGTGATACTCCCTCGACACTGACCCATCACACACTCAGAGACAGGGTGAAGCTCCCTCTACACTGACCCATCACACACACTGAGAGACAGGGTGAAGCTCCCTCTACACTGACCCATCACACACTCAGAGACAGGGTGAAGCTCCCTCTACACTGACCCATCACACAGACTGAGAGACAGTGTGAAGCTCCCTCTACACTGACCCATCACACACTGAGAGACAGGGTGAAGCTCCCTCTACACTGACCCATCACACACTCAGAGACAGGGTGAAGCTCCCTCTACACTGACCCATCACACACTGAGAGACAGGGTGAAGCTCCCTCTACACTGACCCATCACACACTGAGAGACAGGGTGAAGCTCCCTCTACACTGACCCATCACACACTGAGAGACAGGGTGAAACTCCCTCGACTGACCCATCACACACTCAGAGACAGGGTGAAGCTCCCTCTACACTGACCCATCACTCACTGAGAGACAGGGTGAAGCTCCCTCTACACTGACCCATCACACACTCAGAGACAGGGTGAAGCTCCCTCTACACTGACCCATCACACACTCAGAGACAGGGTGAAGCTCCCTCTACACTGACCCATCACACACTGAGAGACAGGGTGAAACTCCTTTGACACTGACCCATCACACACTCAGAGACAGGGTGAAACTCCCTCTACACTGACCCATCACACACTGAGAGACAGGGTGAAGCTCCCTCTACACTGACCCATCACACTGAGAGACAGGGTGATACTCCCTCGACACTGACCCATCACACACTCAGAGACAGGGTGAAGCTCCCTCTACACTGACCCATCACACACTCAGAGACAAGGTGAAGCTCCCTCTACACTGACCCATCACACTGAGAGACAGGGTGATACTCCCTCGACACTGACCCATCACACACTCAGAGACAGGGTGAAGCTCCCTCTACACTGACCCATCACACACACTGAGAGACAGGGTGAAGCTCCCTCTACACTGACCCATCACACACTCAGAGACAGGGTGAAGCTCCCTCTACACTGACCCATCACACACTGAGAGACAGTGTGAAGCTCCCTCTACACTGACCCATCACACACACTGAGAGACAGTGTGAAGCTCCCTCTACACTGACCCATCACACACTGAGAGACAGGGTGAAGCTCCCTCTACACTGACCCATCACACACTGAGAGACAGGGTGAAGCTCCCTCTACACTGACCCATCACACTGAGAGACAGGGTGATACTCCCTCGACACTGACCCATCACACACTCAGAGACAGGGTGAAGCTCCCTCTACACTGACCCATCACACACTCAGAGACAAGGTGAAGCTCCCTCTACACTGACCCATCACACACTGAGAGACAGGGTGAAGCTCCCTCTACACTGACCCATCACACACTGAGAGACAGGGTGAAGCTCCCTCTACACTGACCCATCACACACTGAGAGACAGGGTGAAGCTCCTTCTACACTGACCCATCACACACTCAGAGACAGGGTGAAGCTCCCTCTACACTGACCCATCACACACTGAGAGACAGTGTGAAGCTCCCTCTACACTGACCCATCTCACACACTGAGAGACAGGGTGAAGCTCCCTCTACACTGACCCATCACACACTCAGAGACAGGGTGAAGCTCCCTCTACACTGACCCATCACACACTGAGAGACAGGGTGAAGCTCCCTCGACACTGACCCATCACACACTGAGAGACAGGGTGAAGCTCCCTCTACACTGACCCATCACACACTCAGAGACAGGGTGAAACTCCCTCTACACTGACCCATCACACACACTGAGAGACAGGGTGAAGCTCCCTCTACACTGACCCATCACACACTCAGAGACAGGGTGAAGCTCCCTCTACACTGACCCATCACACACTCAGAGACAGGGTGAAGCTCCCTCTACACTGACCCATCACACACTGAGAGACAGGGTGAAGCTCCCTCTACACTGACCCATCACACACTGAGAGACAGGGTGAAGCTCCCTCTACACTGACCCATCACACACACTGAAAGACAGGGTGAAGCTCCCTCGACACTGACCCATCACACACTGAGAGACAGGGTGAAGCTCCCTCTACACTGACCCATCACACACACTGAGAGACAGTGTGAAGCTCCCTCTACACTGACCCATCACACACTGAGAGACAGGGTGAAACTCCCTCGACACTGACCCATCACACACTCAGAGACAGGGTGAAGCTCCCTCTACACTGACCCATCACACACTGAGAGACAGGGTGAAGCTCCCTCTACACTGACCCATCACACACTCAGAGACAGGGTGAAGCTCCCTCTACACTGACCCATCACACACACTGAGAGACAGGGTGAAGCTCCCTCTACACTGACCCATCACACACTCAGAGACAGGGTGAAGCTCCCTCTACACTGACCCATCACACACTCAGAGACAGGGTGAAGCTCCCTCTACACTGACCCATCACACACTCAGAGACAGGGTGAAGCTCCCTCTACACTGACCCATCACACAGAGAGGGTGAAGCTCCCTCTACACTGACCCATCACACACTCAGAGACAGGGTGAAGCTCCATCTACACTGACCCATCACACACTGAGAGACAGGGTGAAGCTCCCTCGACACTGACCCATCACACACTGAGAGACAGGGTGAAGCTCCCTCTACACTGACCCATCACACACTGAGAGACAGGGTGAAGCTCCCTCTACACTGACCCATCACACTGTGAGACAGGGTGAAGCTCCCTCTACACTGACCCATCACACACTGAGAGACAGGGTGAAGCTCCCTCTACACTGACCCATCACACACACTGAAAGACAGGGTGAAGCTCCCTCGACACTGACCCATCACACACTGAGAGACAGGGTGAAGCTCCCTCTACACTGACCCATCACACACTCAGAGACAGGGTGAAACTCCCTCTACACTGACCCATCACACACTGAGAGACAGTGTGAAGCTCCCTCTACACTGACCCATCTCACACACTGAGAGACAGGGTGAAGCTCCCTCGACACTGACCCATCACACACTGAGAGACAGTGTGAAGCTCCCTCGACACTGACCCATCACACACTGAGAGACATGGTGATACTCCCTCGACACTGACCCATCACACACTCAGAGACAGGGTGAAGCTCCCTCGACACTGTCCCATCACACACTCAGAGACAGGGTGAAGCTCCCTCGACACTGACCCATCACACACTGAGAGACAGGGTGAAGCTCCCTCTACACTGACCCATCACACACTCAGAGACAGGGTGAAGCTCCCTCTACACTGACCCATCACACACTCAGAGACAGGGTGAAGCTCCCTCTACACTGACCCATCACACACTCAGAGACAGGGTGAAGCTCCCTCTACTCTGACCCATCACACACTCAGAGACAGGGTGAAACTCCCTCGACACTGACCCATCACACACTCAGAGACAGGGTGAAGCTCCCTCGACACTGACCCATCACACACTCAGAGACAGGGTGAAGCTCCCTCTACACTGACCCATCACACACACTGAGAGACAGGGTGAAGCTCCCTCTACACTGACCCATCACACACTCAGAGACAGGGTGAAGCTCCCTCTACACTAACCCATCACACACTCAGAGATAAGGTGAAGCTCCCTCTACACTGACCCATCACACACACTGAGAGACAGTGTGAAGCTCCCTCTACACTGACCCATCACACACTGAGAGACAGGGTGAAGCTCCCTCGACACTGACCCATCACACACTCAGAGACAGGGTGAAGCTCCCTCTACACTGACCCATCACACACTGAGAGACAGGGTGAAGCTCCCTCGACACTGACCCATCACACACTGAGAGACAGTGTGAAGCTCCCTCTACACTGACCCATCACACACTGAGAGACAGGGTGAAACTCCCTCTACACTGACCCATCACACACTCAGAGACAGGGTGAAGCTCCCTCTACACTGACCCATCACACACTGAGAGACAGGGTGAAGCTCCCTCTACACTGACCCATCACACACTGAGAGACAGGGTGAAGCTCCCTCTACACTGACCCATCACACACTCAGAGACAGGGTGAAGCTCCCTCTACACTGACCCATCACACAGAGACAGGGCGAAGCTCCCTCTACACTGACCCATCACACACTCAGAGACAGGGTGAAGCTCCCTCTACACTGACCCATCACACACTGAGAGACAGGGTGAAGCTCCCTCTACACTGACCCATCACACAGAGACAGGGCGAAGCTCCCTCTACACTGACCCATCACACACTCAGAGACAGGGTGAAACTCCCTCTACACTGACCCATCACACACTCAGAGACAGGGTGAAACTCCCTCTACACTGACCCATCACACACTGAGAGACAGGGTGAAGCTCTGTCTACACTGACCCATCACACACTGAGAGACAGGGTGAAACTCCCTCTACACTGACCCATCACACACTCAGAGACAGGGTGAAGCTCCCTCTACACTGACCCATCACACACTCAGAGACAGGGTGAAACTCCCTCCACACTGACCCATCACACACTCAGAGACAGGGTGAAACTCCCTCTACACTGACCCATCACACACTGAGAGACAGGGTGAAGCTCCCTCTACACTGACCCATCACACACTCAGAGACAGGGTGAAGCTCCCTCTACACTGACCCATCACACACTCAGAGACAGGGTGAAGCTCCCTCTACACTGACCCATCACACAGAGAGGGTGAAGCTCCCTCTACACTGACCCATCACACACTCAGAGACAGGGTGAAGCTCCATCTACACTGACCCATCACACACTGAGAGACAGGGTGAAGCTCCCTCGACACTGACCCATCACACACTGAGAGACAGGGTGAAGCTCCCTCTACACTGACCCATCACACACTCAGAGACAGGGTGAAACTCCCTCTACACTGACCCATCACACACACTGAGAGACAGGGTGAAGCTCCCTCTACACTGACCCATCACACACTCAGAGACAGGGTGAAGCTCCCTCTACACTGACCCATCACACACTCAGAGACAGGGTGAAGCTCCCTCTACACTGACCCATCACACACTGAGAGACAGGGTGAAGCTCCCTCTACACTGACCCATCACACACTGAGAGACAGGGTGAAGCTCCCTCTACACTGACCCATCACACACACTGAAAGACAGGGTGAAGCTCCCTCGACACTGACCCATCACACACTGAGAAAAAAGGGTGAAGCTCCCTCTACACTGACCCATCACACACACTGAGAGACAGTGTGAAGCTCCCTCTACACTGACCCATCACACACTGAGAGACAGGGTGAAACTCCCTCGACACTGACCCATCACACACTCAGAGACAGGGTGAAGCTCCCTCTACACTGACCCATCACACACTGAGAGACAGGGTGAAGCTCCCTCTACACTGACCCATCACACACTCAGAGACAGGGTGAAGCTCCCTCTACACTGACCCATCACACACACTGAGAGACAGGGTGAAGCTCCCTCTACACTGACCCATCACACACTCAGAGACAGGGTGAAGCTCCCTCTACACTGACCCATCACACACTCAGAGACAGGTTGAAGCTCCCTCTACACTGACCCATCACACACTCAGAGACAGGGTGAAGCTCCCTCTACACTGACCCATCACACACTCAGAGACAGGGTGAAGCTCCCTCTACACTGACCCATCACACACTCAGATAGGGTGAAGCTCCCTCTACACTGACCCATCACACACTCAGAGACAGGGTGAAACTCCCTCGACACTGACCCATCACACACTCAGAGACAGGGTGAAGCTCCCTCTACACTGACCCATCACACACTCAGAGTCAGGGTGAAGCTCCCTCTACACTGACCCATCACACACTCAGATAGGGTGAAGCTCCCTCTACACTGACACATCACACACTCAGAGACAGGGTGAAGCTCCCTCGACACTGACCCATCACACACTCAGAGACAGGGTGAAGCTCCCTCTACACTGACCCATCACACACTGAGAGACAGGGTGAAGCTCCCTCTACACTGAGCCATCACACACTGAGAGACAGGGTGAAACTCCCTCGACACTGACCCATCACACACTGAGAGACAGGGTGAAACTCCCTCGACACTGACCCATCACACACTCAGAGACAGGGTGAAGCTCCCTCTACACTGACCCATCACACACTCAGACAGGGTGAAGCTCCCTCGACACTGACCCATCACACAGAGAGGGTGAAGCTCCCTCTACACTGACCCATCACACACTGAGAGACAGGGTGAAGCTCCCTCTACACTGACCCATCACACACTGAGAGACAGGGTGAAGCTCCCTCTACACTGACCCATCACACACTCAGAGAGGTTGAAGCTCCCTCTACACTGACCCATCACACACTCAGAGACAGGGAGAAGCTCCCTCTACACTGACCCATCACGCACTCAGAGACAGGGTGAAGCTCCCTCTACACTGACCCATCACACACTGAGAGACAGGGTGAAGCTCCCTCTACACTGACCCATCACACACTGAGAGACAGGGTGAAGCTCCCTCTACACTGACCCATCACACACTCAGAGAGGTTGAAGCTCCCTCTACACTGACCCATCACACACTCAGAGACAGGGAGAAGCTCCCTCTACACTGACCCATCACGCACTCAGAGACAGGGTGAAGCTCCCTCTACACTGACCCATCACACACTGAGAGACAGGGTGAAGCTCCGTCTACACTGACCCATCACACACACTGAGAGACAGGGTGAAGCTCCCTCTACACTGACCCATCACACACTGAGAGACAGGGTGAAGCTCCCTCTACACTGACCCATCACACACTGAGAGACAGGGTGAAGCTCCCTCTACACTGACCCATCACACACACTGAGAGACAGGGTGAAGCTCCCTCTACACTGACCCATCACACACTGAGAGACAGGGTGAAGCTCCCTCTACACTGACCCATCACACACTGAGAGACAGGGTGAAGCTCCCTCTACACTGACCCATCACACACTAAGAGAGGTTGAAGTTCCCTCTACACTGACCCATCACACACTGAGAGACAGGGTGAAGCTCCCTCTACACTGACCCATCACACACTGAGAGACAGGGTGAAGCTCCCTCTACACTGACCCATCACACACTCAGAGAGGTTGAAGCTCCCTCTACACTGACCCATCACACACTCAGAGACAGGGAGAAGCTCCCTCTACACTGACCCATCACGCACTCAGAGACAGGGTGAAGCTCCCTCTACACTGACCCATCACACACTGAGAGACAGGGTGAAGCTCCGTCTACACTGACCCATCACACACACTGAGAGACAGGGTGAAGCTCCCTCTACACTGACCCATCACACACTGAGAGACAGGGTGAAGCTCCCTCTACACTGACCCATCACACACTGAGAGACAGGGTGAAGCTCCCTCTACACTGACCCATCACACACACTGAGAGACAGGGTGAAGCTCCCTCGACACTGACCCATCACACACTGAGAGACAGGGTGAAGCTCCCTCTACACTGACCCATCACACACTCAGAGAGGGTGAAACTCCCTCTACACTGACCCATCACACACTGAGAGACAGGGTGAAGCTCCCTCTACACTGACCCATCACACACACTGAGAGACAGGGTGAAGCTCCCTCGACACTGACCCATCACACACTCAGAGACAGGGTGAAGCTCCCTCTACACTGACCCATCACACACTCAGAGACAGGGTGAAACTCCCTCTACACTGACCCATCACACACTGAGAGACAGGGTGAAGCTCCCTCTACACTGACCCATCACACTCTGAGAGACAGGGTGAAGCTCCCTCTACACTGACCCATCACACACTCAGAGACAGGGTGAAGCTCCCTCTACACTGACCCATCACACACTGAGAGACAGTGTGAAGCTCCCTCTACACTGACCCATCTCACACACTGAGAGACAGGGTGAAGCTCCCTCGACACTGACCCATCACACACTGAGAGACAGTGCGAAGCTCCCTCTACACTGATCCATCACACACTGAGAGACAGGGTGAAACTCCCTCGACACTGACCCATCACACACTCAGAGACAGGGTGAAGCTCCCACTACACTGACCCATCACACACTGAGAGACAGGGTGAAGCTCCCTCTACACTGACCCATCACACACTCAGAGACAGGGTGAAACTCCCTCGACACTGACCCATCACACACTCAGAGACAGGGTGAAGCTCCCTCGACACTGACCCATCACACACTCAGAGACAGGGTGAAGCTCCCTCTACAATGACCCATCACACACACTGAGAGACAGGGTGAAGCTCCCTCTACACTGACCCATCACACACTCAGAGACAAGGTGAAGCTCCCTCTACACTGACCCATCACACACTGAGAGACAGGGTGAAACTCCCTCGACACTGACCCATCACACATTCAGAGACAGGGTGAAGCTCCCTCTACACTGACCCATCACACACTGAGAGACAGTGTGAAGCTCCCTCTACACTGACCCATCACACACACTGAGAGACAGTGTGAAGCTCCCTCTACACTGACCCATCACACACTGAGAGACAGGGTGAAGCTCCCTCTACACTGACCCATCACACACTGAGAGACAGGGTGAAGCTCCCTCTACACTGACCCATCACACACTGAGAGACAGGGTGAAGCTCCCTCTACACTGACCCATCACACACTCAGAGACAGGGTGAAGCTCCCTCTACACTGACCCATCACACACTCAGAGACAGGGTGAAGCTCCCTCTACACTGACCCATCACACACTCAGAGACAGGGTGAAGCTCCCTCTACACTGACCCATCGCACACTGAGAGACAGGGTGAAGCTCCCTCTACACTGACCCATCACACACTGAGAGACAGGGTGAAGCTCCCTCTACACTGACCCATCACACACACTGAGAGACAGGGTGAAGCTCCCTCGACACTGACCCATCACACACTGAGAGACAGGGTGAAGCTCCCTCTACACTGACCCATCACACACTCAGAGACAGGGTGAAACTCCCTCTACACTGACCCATCACACACACTGAGAGACAGGGTGAAGCTCCCTCTACACTGACCCATCACACACTCAGAGACAGGGTGAAGCTCCCTCTACACTGACCCATCACACACTCAGAGACAGGGTGAAGCTCCCTCTACACTGACCCATCACACACTGAGAGACAGGGTGAAGCTCCCTCTACACTGACCCATCACACACTGAGAGACAGGGTGAAGCTCCCTCTACACTGACCCATCACACACACTGAAAGACAGGGTGAAGCTCCCTCGACACTGACCCATCACACACTGAGAGACAGGGTGAAGCTCCCTCTACACTGACCCATCACACACACTGAGAGACAGTGTGAAGCTCCCTCTACACTGACCCATCACACACTGAGAGACAGGGTGAAACTCCCTCGACACTGACCCATCACACACTCAGAGACAGGGTGAAGCTCCCTCTACACTGACCCATCACACACTGAGAGACAGGGTGAAGCTCCCTCTACACTGACCCATCACACACACTGAGAGACAGGGTGAAGCTCCCTCTACACTGACCCATCACACACTCAGAGACAGGGTGAAGCTCCCTCTACACTGACCCATCACACACTCAGAGACAAGGTGAAGCTCCCTCTACACTGACCCATCACACACACTGAGAGACAGTGTGAAGCTCCCTCTACACTGACCCATCACACACTGAGAGACAGGGTGAAGCTCCCTCGACACTGACCCATCACACACTGAGAGACAGTGTGAAGCTCCCTCTACACTGACCCATCACACACTGAGAGACAGGGTGAAGCTCCCTCGACACTGACCCATCACACACTGAGAGACAGTGTGAAGCTCCCTCTACACTGACCCATCACACACTGAGAGACAGGGTGAAGCTCCCTCGACACTGACCCATCACACACTGAGAGACAGTGTGAAGCTCCCTCTACACTGACCCATCACACACTGAGAGACAGGGTGAAACTCCCTCTACACTGACCCATCACACACTCAGAGACAGGGTGAAGCTCCCTCTACACTGACCCATCACACACACTGAGAGACAGGGTGAAGCTCCCTCTACACTGACCCATCACACACTCAGACAGGGTGAAACTCCCTCGACACTGACCCATAACACTGAGAGACAGGGTGAAACTCCCTCTACACTGACCCATCACACACTGAGAGACAGGGTGAAGCTCCCTCTACACTGACCCATCACACACTGAGAGACAGGGTGAAGCTCCCTCTACACTGACCCATCACACACTGAGAGACAGGGTGAAGCTCCCTCGACACTGACCCATCACACACTCAGAGACAGGGTGAAGCTCCCTCTACACTGACCCATCACACACTGAGAGACAGGGTGAAGCTCCCTCGACACTGACCCATCACACACTGAGAGACAGTGTGAAGCTCCCTCTACACTGACCCATCACACACTGAGAGACAGGGTGAAACTCCCTCTACACTGACCCATCACACACTCAGAGACAGGGTGAAGCTCCCTCTACACTGACCCATCACACACTCAGAGACAGGGTGAAACTCCCTCTACACTGACCCATCACACACTCAGAGACAGGGTGAAACTCCCTCTACACTGACCCATCACACACTGAGAGACAGGGTGAAGCTCCCTCTACACTGACCCATCACACACTCAGAGACAGGGTGAAGCTCTGTCTACACTGACCCATCACACACTGAGAGACAGGGTGAAACTCCCTCTACACTGACCCATCACACACTCAGAGACAGGGTGAAGCTCCCTCTACACTGACCCATCACACACTCAGAGACAGGGTGAAACTCCCTCCACACTGACCCATCACACACTCAGAGACAGGGTGAAACTCCCTCTACACTGACCCATCACACACTGAGAGACAGGGTGAAGCTCCCTCTACACTGACCCATCACACACTCAGAGACAGGGTGAAGCTCCCTCTACACTGACCCATCACACACTGAGAGACAGGGTGAAGCTCCCTCTACACTGACCCATCACACAGAGAGGGTGAAGCTCCCTCTACACTGACCCATCACACACTCAGAGACAGGGTGAAGCTCCATCTACACTGACCCATCACACACTGAGAGACAGGGTGAAGCTCCCTCGACACTGACCCATCACACACTGAGAGACAGGGTGAAGCTCCCTCTACACTGACCCATCACACACTCAGAGACAGGGTGAAACTCCCTCTACACTGACCCATCACACACACTGAGAGACAGGGTGAAGCTCCCTCTACACTGACCCATCACACACTCAGAGACAGGGTGAAGCTCCCTCTACACTGACCCATCACACACTCAGAGACAGGGTGAAGCTCCCTCTACACTGACCCATCACACACTGAGAGACAGGGTGAAGCTCCCTCTACACTGACCCATCACACACTGAGAGACAGGGTGAAGCTCCCTCTACACTGACCCATCACACACACTGAAAGACAGGGTGAAGCTCCCTCGACACTGACCCATCACACACTGAGAGACAGGGTGAAGCTCCCTCTACACTGACCCATCACACACACTGAGAGACAGTGTGAAGCTCCCTCTACACTGACCCATCACACACTGAGAGACAGGGTGAAACTCCCTCGACACTGACCCATCACACACTCAGAGACAGGGTGAAGCTCCCTCTACACTGACCCATCACACACTGAGAGACAGGGTGAAGCTCCCTCTACACTGACCCATCACACACTCAGAGACAGGGTGAAGCTCCCTCTACACTGACCCATCACACACACTGAGAGACAGGGTGAAGCTCCCTCTACACTGACCCATCACACACTCAGAGACAGGGTGAAGCTCCCTCTACACTGACCCATCACACACTCAGAGACAGGGTGAAGCTCCCTCTACACTGACCCATCACACACTCAGAGACAGGGTGAAGCTCCCTCTACACTGACCCATCACACAGAGAGGGTGAAGCTCCCTCTACACTGACCCATCACACACTCAGAGACAGGGTGAAGCTCCATCTACACTGACCCATCACACACTGAGAGACAGGGTGAAGCTCCCTCGACACTGACCCATCACACACTGAGAGACAGGGTGAAGCTCCCTCTACACTGACCCATCACACACTCAGAGACAGGGTGAAGCTCCCTCTACACTGACCCATCACACACTGAGAGACAGGGTGAAGCTCCCTCTACACTGACCCATCACACACTCAGAGACAGGGTGAAGCTCCCTCTACACTGACCCATCACACACACTGAGAGACAGGGTGAAGCTCCCTCTACACTGACCCATCACACACTCAGAGACAGGGTGAAGCTCCCTCTACACTGACCCATCACACACTCAGAGACAGGGTGAAGCTCCCTCTACACTGACCCATCACACACTCAGAGACAGGGTGAAGCTCCCTCTACACTGACCCATCACACAGAGAGGGTGAAGCTCCCTCTACACTGACCCATCACACACTCAGAGACAGGGTGAAGCTCCATCTACACTGACCCATCACACACTGAGAGACAGGGTGAAGCTCCCTCGACACTGACCCATCACACACTGAGAGACAGGGTGAAGCTCCCTCTACACTGACCCATCACACACTGAGAGACAGGGTGAAGCTCCCTCTACACTGACCCATCACACTGTGAGACAGGGTGAAGCTCCCTCTACACTGACCCATCACACACTGAGAGACAGGGTGAAGCTCCCTCTACACTGACCCATCACACACACTGAAAGACAGGGTGAAGCTCCCTCGACACTGACCCATCACACACTGAGAGACAGGGTGAAGCTCCCTCTACACTGACCCATCACACACTCAGAGACAGGGTGAAACTCCCTCTACACTGACCCATCACACACTGAGAGACAGTGTGAAGCTCCCTCTACACTGACCCATCTCACACACTGAGAGACAGGGTGAAGCTCCCTCGACACTGACCCATCACACACTGAGAGACAGTGTGAAGCTCCCTCGACACTGACCCATCACACACTGAGAGACATGGTGATACTCCCTCGACACTGACCCATCACACACTCAGAGACAGGGTGAAGCTCCCTCGACACTGTCCCATCACACACTCAGAGACAGGGTGAAGCTCCCTCGACACTGACCCATCACACACTGAGAGACAGGGTGAAGCTCCCTCTACACTGACCCATCACACACTCAGAGACAGGGTGAAGCTCCCTCTACACTGACCCATCACACACTCAGAGACAGGGTGAAGCTCCCTCTACACTGACCCATCACACACTCAGAGACAGGGTGAAGCTCCCTCTACTCTGACCCATCACACACTCAGAGACAGGGTGAAACTCCCTCGACACTGACCCATCACACACTCAGAGACAGGGTGAAGCTCCCTCGACACTGACCCATCACACACTCAGAGACAGGGTGAAGCTCCCTCTACACTGACCCATCACACACACTGAGAGACAGGGTGAAGCTCCCTCTACACTGACCCATCACACACTCAGAGACAGGGTGAAGCTCCCTCTACACTAACCCATCACACACTCAGAGATAAGGTGAAGCTCCCTCTACACTGACCCATCACACACACTGAGAGACAGTGTGAAGCTCCCTCTACACTGACCCATCACACACTGAGAGACAGGGTGAAGCTCCCTCGACACTGACCCATCACACACTCAGAGACAGGGTGAAGCTCCCTCTACACTGACCCATCACACACTGAGAGACAGGGTGAAGCTCCCTCGACACTGACCCATCACACACTGAGAGACAGTGTGAAGCTCCCTCTACACTGACCCATCACACACTGAGAGACAGGGTGAAACTCCCTCTACACTGACCCATCACACACTCAGAGACAGGGTGAAGCTCCCTCTACACTGACCCATCACACACTGAGAGACAGGGTGAAGCTCCCTCTACACTGACCCATCACACACTGAGAGACAGGGTGAAGCTCCCTCTACACTGACCCATCACACACTCAGAGACAGGGTGAAGCTCCCTCTACACTGACCCATCACACAGAGACAGGGCGAAGCTCCCTCTACACTGACCCATCACACACTCAGAGACAGGGTGAAGCTCCCTCTACACTGACCCATCACACACTGAGAGACAGGGTGAAGCTCCCTCTACACTGACCCATCACACAGAGACAGGGCGAAGCTCCCTCTACACTGACCCATCACACACTCAGAGACAGGGTGAAACTCCCTCTACACTGACCCATCACACACTCAGAGACAGGGTGAAACTCCCTCTACACTGACCCATCACACACTGAGAGACAGGGTGAAGCTCTGTCTACACTGACCCATCACACACTGAGAGACAGGGTGAAACTCCCTCTACACTGACCCATCACACACTCAGAGACAGGGTGAAGCTCCCTCTACACTGACCCATCACACACTCAGAGACAGGGTGAAACTCCCTCCACACTGACCCATCACACACTCAGAGACAGGGTGAAACTCCCTCTACACTGACCCATCACACACTGAGAGACAGGGTGAAGCTCCCTCTACACTGACCCATCACACACTCAGAGACAGGGTGAAGCTCCCTCTACACTGACCCATCACACACTCAGAGACAGGGTGAAGCTCCCTCTACACTGACCCATCACACAGAGAGGGTGAAGCTCCCTCTACACTGACCCATCACACACTCAGAGACAGGGTGAAGCTCCATCTACACTGACCCATCACACACTGAGAGACAGGGTGAAGCTCCCTCGACACTGACCCATCACACACTGAGAGACAGGGTGAAGCTCCCTCTACACTGACCCATCACACACTCAGAGACAGGGTGAAACTCCCTCTACACTGACCCATCACACACACTGAGAGACAGGGTGAAGCTCCCTCTACACTGACCCATCACACACTCAGAGACAGGGTGAAGCTCCCTCTACACTGACCCATCACACACTCAGAGACAGGGTGAAGCTCCCTCTACACTGACCCATCACACACTGAGAGACAGGGTGAAGCTCCCTCTACACTGACCCATCACACACTGAGAGACAGGGTGAAGCTCCCTCTACACTGACCCATCACACACACTGAAAGACAGGGTGAAGCTCCCTCGACACTGACCCATCACACACTGAGAAAAAAGGGTGAAGCTCCCTCTACACTGACCCATCACACACACTGAGAGACAGTGTGAAGCTCCCTCTACACTGACCCATCACACACTGAGAGACAGGGTGAAACTCCCTCGACACTGACCCATCACACACTCAGAGACAGGGTGAAGCTCCCTCTACACTGACCCATCACACACTGAGAGACAGGGTGAAGCTCCCTCTACACTGACCCATCACACACTCAGAGACAGGGTGAAGCTCCCTCTACACTGACCCATCACACACACTGAGAGACAGGGTGAAGCTCCCTCTACACTGACCCATCACACACTCAGAGACAGGGTGAAGCTCCCTCTACACTGACCCATCACACACTCAGAGACAGGTTGAAGCTCCCTCTACACTGACCCATCACACACTCAGAGACAGGGTGAAGCTCCCTCTACACTGACCCATCACACAGAGAGGGTGAAGCTCCCTCTACACTGACCCATCACACACTCAGAGACAGGGTGAAGCTCCATCTACACTGACCCATCACACACTGAGAGACAGGGTGAAGCTCCCTCGACACTGACCCATCACACACTGAGAGACAGGGTGAAGCTCCCTCTACACTGACCCATCACACACTGAGAGACAGGGTGAAGCTCCCTCTACACTGACCCATCACACTGAGAGACAGGGTGAAGCTCCCTCTACACTGACCCATCACACACTGAGAGACAGGGTGAAGCTCCCTCTACACTGACCCATCACACACACTGAAAGACAGGGTGAAGCTCCCTCGACACTGACCCATCACACACTGAGAGACAGGGTGAAGCTCCCTCTACACTGACCCATCACACACTCAGAGACAGGGTGAAACTCCCTCTACACTGACCCATCACACACTGAGAGACAGTGTGAAGCTCCCTCTACACTGACCCATCTCACACACTGAGAGACAGGGTGGACAGGGTGAAGCTCCCTCGACACTGACCCATCACACACTGAGAGACAGTGTGAAGCTCCCTCGACACTGACCCATCACACACTGAGAGACATGGTGATACTCCCTCGACACTGACCCATCACACACTCAGAGACAGGGTGAAGCTCCCTCGACACTGTCCCATCACACACTCAGAGACAGGGTGAAGCTCCCTCGACACTGACCCATCACACACTGAGAGACAGGGTGAAGCTCCCTCTACACTGACCCATCACACACTCAGAGACAGGGTGAAGCTCCCTCTACACTGACCCATCACACACTCAGAGACAGGGTGAAGCTCCCTCTACACTGACCCATCACACACTCAGAGACAGGGTGAAGCTCCCTCTACTCTGACCCATCACACACTCAGAGACAGGGTGAAACTCCCTCGACACTGACCCATCACACACTCAGAGACAGGGTGAAGCTCCCTCGACACTGACCCATCACAACACTCAGAGACAGGGTGAAGCTCCCTCTACACTGACCCATCACACACACTGAGAGACAGGGTGAAGCTCCCTCTACACTGACCCATCACACACTCAGAGACAGGGTGAAGCTCCCTCTACACTAACCCATCACACACTCAGAGATAAGGTGAAGCTCCCTCTACACTGACCCATCACACACACTGAGAGACAGTGTGAAGCTCCCTCTACACTGACCCATCACCACACTGAGAGACAGGGTGAAGCTCCCTCGACACTGACCCATCACAGACTGAGAGACAGTGTGAAGCTCCCTCTACACTGACCCATCACACACTGAGAGACAGGGTGAAACTCCCTCTACACTGACCCATCACACACTGAGAGACAGGGTGAAGCTCCCTCTACACTGACCCATCACACACTCAGAGACAGGGTGAAGCTCCCTCTACACTGACCCATCACACACTGAGAGACAGGGTGAAGCTCCCTCGGACACTGACCCATCACACACTGAGAGACAGTGTGAAGCTCCCTCTACACTGACCCATCACACACTGAGAGACAGGGTGAAACTCCCTCTACACTGACCCATCACACACTCAGAGACAGGGTGAAGCTCCCTCTACACTGACCCATCACACACTCAGAGACAGGGGTGAAACTCCCTCTACACTGACCCATCACACACTCAGAGACAGGGTGAAACTCCCTCTACACTGACCCATCACACACTGAGAGACAGGGTGAAGCTCCCTCTACACTGACCCATCACACACTCAGAGACAGGGTGAAGCTCTGTCTACACTGACCCATCACACACTGAGAGACAGGGTGAAACTCCTCTACACTGACCCATCACACACTCAGAGACAGGGTGAAGCTCCCCTCTACACTGACCCATCACACACTCAGAGACAGGGTGAAACTCCCTCTACACTGACCCATCACACACTCAGAGACAGGGTGAAGCTCCCTCTACACTGACCCATCACACACTCAGAGACAGGGTGAAGCTCCCTCTACACTGACCCATCACACACTCAGAGACAAGGTGAAGCTCCCTCTACACTGACCCATCACACACACTGAGAGACAGTGTGAAGCTCCCTCTACACTGACCCATCACACACTGAGAGACAGGGTGAAACTCCCTCTACACTGACCCATCACACACTGAGAGACAGTGTGAAGCTCCCTCTACACTGACCCATCACACACACTGAGAGACAGGGTGAAGCTCCCTCTACACTGACCCATCACGCACTCAGAGACAGGGTGAAGCTCCCTCTACACTGACCCATCACACACTGAGAGACAGGGTGAACCTCCCTCGACATTGACCAATCACACACTGAGAGACAGGGTGAAGCTCCCTCTACACTGACCCATCACACACTGAGAGACAGGGTGAAACTCCCTTGACACTGACCCATCACACACTCAGAGACAGGGTGAAGCTCCCTCGACACTGACCCATCACACACTCAGAGACAGGGTGAAGCTCCCTCTACACTGACCCATCACACACTCAGAGACAGGGTGAAGCTCCCTCTACACTGACCCATCACACACTCAGAGACAGGGTGAAGCTCCCTCTACACTGACCCATCACACACTCAGATAGGGTGAAGCTCCCTCTACACTGACCCATCACACACTCAGAGACAGGGTGAAACTCCCTCGACACTGACCCATCACACACTCAGAGACAGGGTGAAGCTCCCTCTACACTGACCCATCACACACTCAGAGTCAGGGTGAAGCTCCCTCTACACTGACCCATCACACACTCAGATAGGGTGAAGCTCCCTCTACACTGACACATCACACACTCAGAGACAGGGTGAAGCTCCCTCGACACTGACCCATCACACACTCAGAGACAGGGTGAAGCTCCCTCTACACTGACCCATCACACACTGAGAGACAGGGTGAAGCTCCCTCTACACTGAGCCATCACACACTGAGAGACAGGGTGAAACTCCCTCGACACTGACCCATCACACACTGAGAGACAGGGTGAAACTCCCTCGACACTGACCCATCACACACTCAGAGACAGGGTGAAGCTCCCTCTACACTGACCCATCACACACTCAGACAGGGTGAAGCTCCCTCGACACTGACCCATCACACAGAGAGGGTGAAGCTCCCTCTACACTGACCCATCACACACTGAGAGACAGGGTGAAGCTCCCTCTACACTGACCCATCACACACTGAGAGACAGGGTGAAGCTCCCTCTACACTGACCCATCACACACTCAGAGAGGTTGAAGCTCCCTCTACACTGACCCATCACACACTCAGAGACAGGGAGAAAGCTCCCTCTACACTGACCCATCACGCACTCAGAGACAGGGTGAAGCTCCCTCTACACTGACCCATCACACACTGAGAGACAGGGTGAAGCTCCCTCTACACTGACCCATCACACACTCAGAGACAGGGTGAAGCTCCCTCTACACTGACCCATCACGCACTCAGAGACAGGGTGAAGCTCCCTCTACACTGACCCATCACACACTGAGAGACAGGGTGAAACTCCCTCGACACTGACCCATCACACACTCAGAGACAGGGTGAAGCTCCCTCTACACTGACCCATCACGCACTCAGAGACAGGGTGAAGCTCCCTCTACACTGACCCATCACACACTGAGAGACAGGGTGAACCTCCCTCGACATTGACCAATCACACACTGAGAGACAGGGTGAAGCTCCCTCTACACTGACCCATCACACACTGAGAGACAGGGTGAAACTCCCTTGACACTGACCCATCACACACTCAGAGACAGGGTGAAGCTCCCTCGACACTGACCCATCACACACTCAGAGACAGGGTGAAGCTCCCTCTACACTGACCCATCACACACTCAGAGACAGGGTGAAGCTCCCTCTACACTGACCCATCACACACTCAGATAGGGTGAAGCTCCCTCTACACTGACCCATCACACACTCAGAGACAGGGTGAAGCTCCCTCTACACTGACCCATCACACACTCAGATAGGGTGAAGCTCCCTCTACACTGACCCATCACACACTCAGAGACAGGGTGAAACTCCCTCGACACTGACCCATCACACACTCAGAGACAGGGTGAAGCTCCCTCTACACTGACCCATCACACACTCAGAGACAGGGTGAAGCTCCCTCTACACTGACCCATCACACACTGAGAGACAGGGTGAAGCTCCCTCTACACTGACCCATCACACACTGAGAGACAGGGTGAAGCTCCCTCTACACTGAGCCATCACACACTGAGAGACAGGGTGAAACTCCCTCGACACTGACCCATCACACACTGAGAGACAGGGTGAAACTCCCTCGACACTGACCCATCACACACTCAGAGACAGGGTGAAGCTCCCTCTACACTGACCCATCACACACTCCAGACAGGGTGAAGCTCCCTCGACACTGACCCATCACACAGAGAGGGTGAAGCTCCCTCTACACTGACCCATCACACACTGAGAGACAGGGTGAAGCTCCCTCTACACTGACCCATCACACACTGAGAGACAGGGTGAAGCTCCCTCTACACTGACCCATCACACACTCAGACAGGGTGAACCTCCCTCGACATTGACCCATCACACACTGAGAGACAGGGTGAAGCTCCCTCTACACTGACCCATCACACACTGAGAGACAGGGTGAAACTCCCTTGACACTGACCCATCAAACAATCAGAGACAGGGTGAAGCTCCCTCGACACTGACCCATCACACACTCAGAGACAGGGTGAAGCTCCCTCTACACTGACCCATCACACACTGAGAGACAGGGTGAAGCTCCCTCTACACTGACCCATCACACACTGAGAGACAGGATGAAGCTCCCTCTACACTGACCCATCACACACTCAGACAGGGTGAAGCTCCCTCTACACTGACCCATCACACACTGAGAGACAGGGTGAAGCTCCCTCGACACTGACCCATCACACACTGAGAGACAGGGTGAAGCTCCCTCTACACTGACCCATCACACACTGAGAGACAGGGTGAAGCTCCCTCGACACTGACCCATTACACACTGAGAGACAGGGTGAAGCTCCCTCTACACTGACCCATCACACACTCAGAGAGGTTGAAGCTCCCTCTACACTGACCCATCACACACTCAGAGACAGGGAGAAGCTCCCTCTACACTGACCCATCACACACTGAGATACAGGGTGAAGCTCCCTCTACACTGACCCATCACACACTCAGAGACACGGTGAAAACTCCCTCAACACTGACCCATCACACACTCAGAGACAGGGTGAAGCTCCCTCTACACTGACCCATCACACACTCAGAGACAGGGTGAAGCTCCCTCTACACTGACCCATCACACACTCAGAGACAGGGTGAAGCTCCCTCTACACTGACCCATCACACACTGAGAGACAGGGTGAAACTCCCTCGACACTGACCCATCACACACTCAGAGACAGGGTGAAGCTCCCTCTACACTGACCCATCACACACTGAGAGACAGTGTGAAGCTCCCTCTACACTGACCCATCACACACACTGAGAGACAGTGTGAAGCTCCCTCTACACTGACCCATCACACACTGAGAGACAGGGTGAAGCTCCCTCTACACTGACCCATCACACACTGAGAGACAGGGTGAAGCTCCCTCTACACTGACCCATCACACACTGAGAGACAGGTTGAAGCTCCCTCTACACTGACCCATCACACACTCAGAGACAGGGTGAAACTCCCTCTACACTGACCCATCACACACTGAGAGACAGGGTGAAGCTCCCTCTACACTGACCCATCACACACTCAGAGACAGGGTGAAGCTCCCTCTACACTGACCCATCACACACTGAGAGACAGGGTGAAGCTCCCTCTACACTGACCCATCACACACTGAGAGACAGGGTGAAGCTCCCTCTACACTGACCCATCGCACACTGAGTCAGGGTGAAGCTCCCTCTACACTGACCCATCACACACTGAGAGACAGGGTGAAGCTCCCTCTACACTGACCCATCACACACACTGAGAGACAGGGTGAAGCTCCCTCGACACTGACCCATCACACACTGAGAGACAGGGTGAAGCTCCCTCTACACTGACCCATCACACACTCAGAGACAGGGTGAAACTCCCTCTACACTGACCCATCACACACTCAGAGACAGGGTGAAGCTCCCTCTACACTGACCCATCACACACACTGAGAGACAGGGTGAAGCTCCCTCTACACTGACCCATCACACACTGAGAGACAGGGTGAAACTCCCTCGACACTGACCCATTACACACTCAGAGACAGGGTGAAACTCCCTCGACACCGACCCATCACACACTGAGAGACAGGGTGAAGCTCCCTCTACACTGACCCATCACACACACTGAGAGACAGTGTGAAGCTCCCTCTACACTGACCCATCACACAGAGAGGGTGAAGCTCCCTCTGCACTGACCCATCACACACTCAGAGACAGGGTGAAGCTCCATCTACACTGACCCATCACACACTATGAGAGACAGTGTGAAGCTCCCTCTACACTGACCCATCACACACACTGAGAGACAGTGTGAAGCTCCCTCTACACTGACCCATCACACACACTGAGAGACAGTGTGAAGCTCCCTCTACACTGACCCATCACACACTGAGAGACAGGGTGAAGCTCCCTCTACACTGACCCATCACACACTGAGAGACAGGGTGAAGCTCCCTCTACACTGACCCATCACACACTGAGAGACAGGGTGAAGCTCCCTCTACACTGACCCATCACACACTCAGAGACAGGGTGAAACTCCCTCTACACTGACCCATCACACACTGAGAGACAGGGTGAAGCTCCCTCTACACTGACCCATCACACACTCAGAGACAGGGTGAAGCTCCCTCTACACTGACCCATCACACACTGAGAGACAGGGTGAAGCTCCCTCTACACTGACCCATCACACACTGAGAGACAGGGTGAAGCTCCCTCTACACTGACCCATCGCACACTGAGACAGGTTGAAGCTCCCTCTACACTGACCCATCACACACTGAGAGACAGGGTGAAGCTCCCTCTACACTGACCCATCACACACACTGAGAGACAGGGTGAAGCTCCCTCGACACTGGACCCATCACACACTGAGAGACAGGGTGAAGCTCCCTCTACACTGACCCATCACACACTCAGAGACAGGGTGAAACTCCCCTCTACACTGACCCATCACACACTCAGAGACAGGGTGAAGCTCCCTCTACACTGACCCATCACACACTGAGAGACAGGGTGAAACTCCCTCGACACTGACCCATTACACACTCAGAGACAGGGTGAAACTCCCTCGACACCGACCCATCATACACTCAGACAGGGTGAAGCTCCCTCGACACTGACCCATCACACAGAGAGGGTGAAGCTCCCTCTGCACTGACCCATCACACACTCAGAGACAGGGTGAAGCTCCATCTACACTGACCCATCACACACTGAGAGACAGGGTGAAGCTCCCTCGACACTGACCCATCACACACTGAGAGACAGGGTGAAGCTCCCTCTACACTGACCCATCACACACTGAGAGACAGTGTGAAGCTCCCTCTACACTGACCCATCTCACACACTGAGAGACAGGGTGAAGCTCCCTCGACACTGACCCATCACACACTGAGAGACAGGGTGAAGCTCCCTCTACACTGACCCATCACACACTGAGAGACAGTGTGAAGCTCCCTCTACACTGACCCATCTCACACACTGAGAGACAGGGTGAAGCTCCCTCGACACTGACCCATCACACACTGAGAGACAGGGTGAAGCTCCCTCTACACTGACCCATCACACACTGAGAGACAGGGTGATACTCCCTCGACACTGACCCATCACACACTGAGAGACAGGGTGAAGCTCCCTCTACACTGACCCATCACACACTCAGAGACAGGGTGAAGCTCCCTCGACACTGACCCATCACACACTGAGAGACAGGGTGAAGCTCCCTCTACACTGACCCATCACACACACTGAGAGACAGTGTGAAGCTCCCTCTACACTGACCCATCACACACTGAGAGACAGGGTGAAACTCCCTCGACACTGACCCATCACACACTCAGAGACAGGGTGAAGCTCCCTCTACACTGACCCATCACACACTGAGAGACAGGGTGAAGCTCCCTCTACACTGACCCATCACACACTCAGAGACAGGGTGAAGCTCCCTCTACACTGACCCATCACACACACTGAGAGACAGGGTGAAGCTCCCTCTACACTGACCCATCACACACTCAGAGACAGGGTGAAGCTCCCTCTACACTGACCCATCACACACTCAGAGAC
>NW_026780632.1:0-29844 GCF_030144855.1 Hypanus sabinus | reverse complement strand
TTCGGTAGATTGCAATTCTTGTAGTCAAGGCTCTGACCTATGAAGGCAAGTATGCCAAAAATTCTTTGTCTTATCTTGTCTACTTGTTTTGCTGTTGATGGAGCAGGAGGGAATAGTTTAAGTTTCCGAGAGATTGGAAACGTTTTGTGGGATGAACGGGGCCTGTGCAAATTGAACAGCTGCACCTCAAGAACTCGGATCTTTTCAGTCATATTTGCCAGTACTCTTGCTGAGTATTTAAACTTAGCAGGGAAATGGTAACATCAGGAGGACTTCAGAAACAAAGCAGGAAGTGGAGATTAGAAAAATAGTAAATGGAATAGTATTCTACAGAAACAATAGCAAGCAAAAGATATTGAATCAAAGGGTTCATAAAGTTGCCAAAAGTAACAGTAGGCTTGAGAATTGGGACTATTTTAGACTATAGCAAAAGAAGACCAAGAACCTGATAAGAAAAAAACAATATAGTGTAAACATATATAAAAACAGGCTGTAAGGGTGCTCAGAGAAACCTAAAAGAGAAAGGACGAGTGAGTGTAAGTGTGGACCGTTATAGATGGACACAGAAAATATAAATAATTGGGGAGAGGAAACAGCACAGAAATTAAACAAACATCTTGTGTCTGTCTTTACAGACACTGCTAGAGATAACAGTGTAAATGAGGAACTGAATTCCCACAACCCTGAGTCTTTGTACCTCCCTCTGCAACTGGATCTTCGACTTCTTAACCGGAAGACCACAGTCTGTGAGGATTGATGATAACATATCCCCCTTGCTGATTATCAACACTGGCGCACCTCAGGGGTGTGTGCTTAGCCCACTGCTCTACTCTCTGTATACCCATGACTGTGTGGCTAGGCATAGCTCAAATACCATCTATAAATTTGCTGACGATATAACCATTCATGATAGAATCTCAGGTGGTGACAAGAGGGCGAACAGGACTGAGATATGCCAACTAGTGGAGTAGAGCCGCAGCAACAACCTGGCACTCAACGTCAGTGAGACGAAAGAGCCGATTGTGGACTTCAGGAAGGGTAAGACAAAGGAACACATACCAATCCTCGGAGGGATCAGAAGTAGAGAGAGGGAGCAGCTTCAAGTTCCTGGGTGTAAAGAACTCTGAGGATCTAACCTTGTCCTCACATATCAATGTAGTTATAAAGAAAGCAAGACAGTGGCGCTACTTTATTAGGAGTTTGAAGAGATCTGGCATGTCAACAAATATACTCAAAAACTTCTATGTTTTTACCGTGGAGAGCATTCTGACAGGCTGCATCACTGTCTGGTCTGCAGGAGCTACTGCACAGGACCGAAAGAAGCTGCAAAAGATTATAAATTTAGCCTACAAAGTACCCAGGACGTCTTTAGGAAGCAGTGTCTCAGAAAGGCAGCATCCATTATAAAGGACCTCCAGCACCCAGAGTATGTCCTTTTCTCACTGTTACCATCAAGTAAGAGGTACAGAAGCCTGAAGGCACACACTCAGCGATTCAGAAACAGCTTCTTCCCCTTTGCCATCCAATTCCTAAATGGACATTGAAACTTTGGACACTATCTCACTTTTTTTTAATATAGAGTATTTCTGTTTTGGCACTTTTTAAAAATCTATTCAATATATATAATTGATTTACTTGTTTATTTATTATTATTATGTTTTATTTTATTTACTATCTTTTTTTCTCTCTGCTAGATTATGAATTGCATTGAACTGCTGCTGCTAAGTTAACAAACTTCACGTCACATGCCGGTGTTAATAAACCTGATTCTGAAAAAGATAAACGTCGGTCAAAAATAGCACAACACAAGGTGGTGAGTTTGAAGCCGACAAATTCTAATGATCTGTACGCTGTATAATGAAATATATAAAAATGAAATGCGCATGGAGAAAGTAGGTGATTCAGGTGTCATCTTTCTGAGCAACACACACAACATGCAGATGGAACTCAGCAAGTCAGGCAGCATCTATGGAGTGGAATAAATAGTTGATATTTTGGGAGGAAAGCCTTTTCCTTACCAGATAGGAAGGCGGCAGAAGTTGTACAAGTTGGCTGGTGATAGGTGAGACCTCACGTGGGGGTAGATGGGTGGATGGAGAAGGGGGGTGATGAAGTAAGAAGCTGAGAGTTGATGAATGGAAGAAGTAAAGGGCTGAAGGGAAGGAATCTAATGGGAGAGGACAGTGGACCATGGAAGAAAGGGAAGGAGAGGAACCAGAAGGAGGTGATTGATGAAGAGAAGAGAAAGGGTGAGAGTGTAACCAAGAGAGGTCATGGAAAAAGAGAGGGGGGTGTAAAGGAATTATTGTTGGACATTAGAGAAATTGATGCTCCATGTATAGATTGCCACTCTGATCTTCCTTACTATCCTTTTGATCTTAATATAGCGGTTGAAGCTCTTAAGATTCTCTTTCATTCTGTCTGCTAGAGCAACCTCATGTCTCCTTTTAGGCCTCCTGAATTCCTTCTTAAGTGTTCCTTTGCATTTCTTATACTTCTCAAGTACCTTATTCGTTCCTATTTGCCTATACCTGTTATGCACCTCCTTCTTAACCAGGTCCTCATGATCTTTTGAAAACCAAGGTTCCTGAAACAGGTTATCTTTGCCTTTTATTCTGATAGGAACATATAAAGTCTACACTCTTAAAATTTCACTTTTGAAGATCTCCCATTTACCAAGTACTTCTTTACCAGAAAACAAATTGTCCTCATTTGCAGATCATTTCTGATCTCATCAAAATTGGCCTTCCTTCAATTTAGAATCTCAATCCGAGGACCGGACCCATCCTTTTCCATAATTACTTTGCAAGTAATGGGATTGTGATCACTAGATCCCCTACACAAACTTCTGTTACCTGCCTTGTCTTACTCCCAATAGGAGATCTAGTAACACACTCTCTCTATTTGGGACTTCTATGTTCTGATTAAAGAAACTTTCCTGAATACTTCTGATAAACTCTTTCGCATCCAGCCCTTTTACTGTATGGGAGTCCTAGTCAATATGTGGAAAATTATAATCACCTAGTTTCACAACCCTGTGATTCTTGCAACAGTCTGCGATCTCTCTACAAATTTGCTTTTCTAAATCTCGTGGACTGTTACATGATTTAAAATAGATCCCATTAATGTGGTAATTCATTTCTTATTCCTCAGTTCCACTCATTAAGCCTCATTAGACAAGCCTTCCTATCTTCCCAACTGACACTTCTATAAAATCTTCCTTGACTAATAATGCCAGCCCTCTCCCTTTAATCACTCCTCCACTATCTAAAACAATGGCACCCCAGAACATTGAGCTGCCAGTCCTGCCCCTCCTACAACCAAGTCTCGCTAATGGCTAAAATGTCATATTTCCACATGCTAATCTACGGCCTAAGCTCCTCTGCCTTGCATACAATATTTCTTGCTCTGAAACATATGCAGCTCAGAACAGCTCACCGTGCTCAGCCTCTTGAATCATGACTTTGTATGCAGGCTTAACAACAATTACTCCACAACAACTCTACTATCTATTCTGACACTCTGATTCCTATCCTCCCGCAACTTGGGCTTAAACCCTCCCACCCATTTGTGGCACTAGCAACTTCCCTGCTAGGATAATCATCCCCATCTAGTTCAGGTGCAAACTGTACCTTCTCTACAGGTTCCACTTGCCCTGGAAGAGAGCTCTAATATCCAAAAATCTGAAGCCCTCCCTCCTGCACTAACTCCTTAGCCATGTGTTAAACTGTATAATCTTTCTAATTCTGGCCTTACTAGCACATGTCATGGGTAGCAATCTTGAGAACACAACCCTGGAGGAGCTGTTGTATTACTCAGCACCTAACTCTCTGAAGTCACTTTGCAGGACCTCGTCACCGATCCTACCCATGTCATTGGTATGATGAAGACCACGACCTCTGGTTGCTCACCTTTGCACAAGAGTGCTGTGGACTCAATCCGAGATGTCCCTGACCTGGAGGCATCTAACCATCAAGAAATCTCCTTCTCATTCACAAAACCTCCTTTCTGTTCTCCTAACCAGAAACCTCCTATTACTACAGCTCGCCTCTTCGGCCCCTTCACTTCTGAGCCTTAAAGCCAGGCCCAATACCAGAGTGGTGTGAAGAAGAGCATCTCTGAAGGCAAAGTATACCAAACTTGAAGAGGATGGTCTACAACAGCAGCAGTTTGGTTTGACTTGAAAATGAATGGATGTTGAAGTATATGATCACTGAACACAGAGGTGGTTGGAGGGGAAGAGAAACCAGCAGGAAGATAAAGTCTTAGTGTTCATCCCAGGCCTGATGGGGCACAACTATATGCATTACATTTGGGTGTCAAAAATGTGAAAAATCCTCTGGTTTGTGTAAGATTAGGCCAGTCTGAGTCTTTTTTAAATATAGTAGATGAACTCTAGCTTAGAACTGAATTTCTTGATAGGCTAACTAAAACTGTATCCTATTTTAAGCAAACTGCACAAGAAGTAGTTCTTATTTCTGATTCCACAGAAGATCCTGGTATCTGTCCCAAGCCTAATAGTCCAGAATATATGCATTGGCTTGGGACTGAGCATGATCCAATCAATTTTTAATTTTATACATGAGCAGCCCTTTAGTATACGACATTAGCAGTGGAACAAGTGCACAAGCAACTGTAGAATGTAGAACATAATGCAGGCCCTTCAGCCTGAGGTCTGTGCCAAACTTTTAACCCACACTAAGATCCATCTAATCCTTCCCTCCCATATAGTCCTCCATTTTTCTATCATCCTTGTGCCTATCTAAGAGTCTCTTAAATGTTCTTAATATATCTGCTTCTGCCACCACTCTTGGCAGCTCATTCCATGCACCTAATGTAAAAAATGCTTCCTCTGATATCCCCCTCTATACTTTATACATTCCTCCAAATATCTTAAAGTTATTTGGGCCCTTTGTATTCACTATTTCTAGCATGGGGAAAAGTCTCCAGCTGTCCACTCTATCTATGTCACTTATCACCTTGTATACTTCTATCAAGTCACCTCCCATCCTCCTTTGATCCAAAGAGAATAGCCCTAGCTCAATCAACCTATCCTCATTAGACATACTCTAATCCAGGCAACATCTGGTTAAATCTGCTCTGCAATAACTCTAAATCTTCCACATCTTTCCTATAATGAGGCAACCAGAAGTGAACACAAAGCTCCATGTGTGGTCTAACCAATTTTGTGAAGCTGCAAGATTACCTCACAGCATTTGAACTCAATCCCCCAACTAATGAAGGCCAACATATACCTCTTAACCACCTAACTAACTTGCGCTGCAACTTTGAGGGATCCATGGTTGTGGACCCCAAGACCAACCGTTCCTCCACATTTTTAATAATCCTGCCATTAACCCTGTATTCTGTCTTCAAGGTTAACCTTGCAAAGTGAATCACTGCACACTTTCCCAGACTGGGAAATTCATCTGCCACTTCTCAGCCTGGCTCTGTATCCTATCAATGTCCCATTGATACATATGATAACCTTCTACACTTTCCACAGCACCACCAACCTTCACATCATCTGCAAATTTACTAACCCACTCTTTTACTTCCTCATTAACATCATTTATAAAAATCTCAAGGAACAGGGGTCCCAGAACAGATCCTTTCTGAACGCTACTGGTCACTGATCTCTAGGCAGAATACGGCCCAACTACTACTGCCTCCTGCCTTCTGTTGGCAAGCTAATTCTGAATCCACACAGCCAAGTTTCCCTGGATCCCATGCCTCCTGACTTCCTGAATGAGTTTACTATGGGGAGCCTTGTCAACCATCTTTGTTAATGAGTATTTAATGATTCCTGCCTTAGAAGTAAGTTTTGTTTTAAACCTCCACTTATTTGAGATTATTTAGTAATTGTCTAATATGTAGATTTTTGATGCAAAGTTACATAAAGTTGAGTAATGTATGTCAATGTGCATGATATATACAGTTGTTGTTTCTTTATAAAGTTAAGAAAACTAATTGACCCTTCTGAATCCTTGTTGACTTCTATGGCTATGTTATTTTTGCATAGATGACCTATTGATAATTAATTTTATAAGTTTACACATATGGATGGGATAGAAAAGTGAAGGATGCCTGGTTGTCTGAATGAGCTTTTGAATAAATGCACCACATGATGCTGTTTCTAAGTACAAGTACCATTACATTGACATCTCTATGGTAGGCTATAGATTCCTCACAATCTAGTCTCAAACCCCTCTATATTTTAAAAATGCCATTATTTCCTCCCATTTCCTCCTGGGGGTGTATTTACTTTGAGCCATGTCGTTGTATGATTCCATTTTATTTTCATGGTATTTTAATCAATATCTCTTTAATGTGAGAGAGCATGTAGTTGATGCCTTCCCATGTGAATGGTGGAGGAAGTAATCATTCAAAACATTTGCTACATTGCAGTCATTGTAAATGTCAAAGCAATCTGCATCTGCTGTGATTTTCACCTCCTACATTGGCACAGTGAAAGAGTTGTTTACTATTATCCTTTGACTCAACTAACATAGATTCTTCCAGACCTCTCCTTATGCTTCTTGTAATTATTCCACAACAAGGCCGAATTCTTGCTGTATTGTCAGTAATCTCCAATGCTTTGGGGTTGTTTCAGTCTGCTGGTAGGGATACTTCCAACACAATCTACCATTGGCCTGTAACTGCAATAAGTTGTTAATTGGTACTCTGCTTACAAAAGTCAATATATGTATTTTCAACCCCTAAGACTATTAACAGTATTTTGAGAATACCAGGTAACTCAATGGACAGAGAAGTAGTCAATAGCTTGAAAACACAATAATGCTTTACTCGTGTTCACTAATATTGATAAAGCACCAGGTGCTGCATTAGCTCATTAGATTTTTCATAATTCCATTGAAATTATGAAATTCCATTGAAATTAAACAAATTGATTATCTGGAATAAACTTGATCATTAACAGCAGATGGCATAGATTTGGATGGGAAAGATTCTACCAGATCAATGTCTTCAACTTCTTTGAAATCTGTGGGAGACCTTAGGGCCAATGAGCTAAACATTGACTCCAAATAACCTTGGATAAATGTTTTAATGGAAATTTAGCATGAACCTAAGGATAATAATCAGAGTGGAAATTGGATAAATAAATAATCATTTCAATCTTAGGCTGAGGTACTGAGTGTTGGCAGCATTGCTATTTCTGAGCGAGCTACATTACCTGCATTCATTAATTCATTGGAAAGTTCAAATTTGGAGAGTACCAAACTAAGAAGAGTGGAATCAATAAAAGAAACTCATAAATTATATTATAGATTAAAATGTTAATTGGCATAAAACAAGTTAAACATCTGTACTTGGGGAAACATTATAAACAGCAAGCAAACTCTGTAAATGTAAATCTTAATGATCTTTTAAGAGAATTAATACTAATCATGTAATCAAAGCAGATCAGAAATCAATCATTAAAGTGTTTTACAACAAAGCCAAAACAGATTATAAATTTGAAAGAACCATAATTAAACTTTAAAATTACTATTCAAAGTATACTTTGAGTTTTGGATATGCTTCCGGGCTTTTAGAGATGTGATCGGTGAATACGCGAATGAGAAAAGCTAACTGGGAGCATTACCTTCAATTAAATTGTAAAGTTCGCTACAGTGGAAGCCTTGTGCTTTTGGAGGGAGGATATTAACATCTATATAGTGAGATGTGTCTGGCTTGACAGCTGTGTTCTTTCTTTTTAGAAACAGATGACTGATTGTCAAGAAAAATTATCAGTCTACAATAGCCTGAAGAAAGCATCCAAGAGTCGGGAGGAGGGGGTTGGAATTCTTGATATTATTGATTTACAGAATATCACTGAATAATTTCAGGTGAGCATCTATATGCATCATTGTATATCCTGATTCAACGTATTAACCGTGAACTGTATATCCCAATCTGTTTGATAATTGCAAATCATATATTCTTATTAAAGCCTGTCCATGTCTAAAGGGAGGAAGTTGTAGAGAGATTGTCCACTAAGTCTGTGTGGGTGGAAGTAAGAAACAGGAAGGGAGATATATATTCTCACTATATTGAGAATATTCTATAGACCCCAACAGCATCAGAGATACAGATCAGGAGGCAGGTTCTGGAAAGATACAAAAATAATGGATTGCATCTTTTCAGAACCTGCCTCCTGATCTGTACTTCAACTTCCCTAATATTGATTGGCAACTCCTTAGTGCAAAAAGATTAGATGGGGCCAAATTTGTTAGGTGTGTCCAGGAAGAATTCCTGATACAATATGTAGACAAGCTGACTAGAGGAGAGGCCATACTGGATAAGGTAATAGGCAATGAACCTGGTCAGATATCCGATCTCTTGGTGGGTGAGCAGTACTCTGCAGAAGTCTTAGGCACATATACATAGCTAGAGTGCAAAGAACTCCACAGATTCACAACTCTCTGGATAAATAAATTCCTCTTCAGCTCCATTCTAAAAGGACATTCTATTCTGAGATTGTATCCTCTGGTCTTATACTCTGCCACCATTGGAAACATTCTCTCCATATTCATTTTATCAATTTTTTTACACGGAGTATGGTAGATGCACAGCCAGTAGTGGTTACATTAGAGACACTTAAGAGACTCTTAGATGGGCATGCAGATGAAAGAAAAATGGAGGGTTATGGGTGAAGGAATGGCACAACATCATGTCAAAGGGCTTGTACTGTGCTGTATTGTTCTATGTTCTGTGTTCTAATAGGTCTAGACCAGGGGTCAGCAACCTTTACCACTGAACGAGCCACTTGGACCCGTTTCCCACAGAAAAAAAAACACTGGGAGCCGCAAAACCCGTTTGACATTTAAAATGAAATAACACTGCATACAACGTTTTTTTTGCCTTTATGCTATGTATAAACAAACTATAATGTGTTGCATTTATGAAATTGATGAACTCCTGCAGAGAAAACGAAATTACATTTCTGCATGCAACAAAAACATTTTGAACTCCGAAAAAAAGACGTTGGGTTGAAAGTTACTTTTAAGTAAAATACTCAATGTCTATTTGAGTCCTTCTTGTATTTATGAAAAACGCCGAACTTAAATTTTCCGCCAGCAGCAAACCAAAAATAACGTCAGCCAGCTGTCATCCTGAAAAATGAAAGGACTATTTCACTGAACAATGAAAAAATATGAATATAAGTAAAATAATAGGCAATTAAAATATTTATCATACTTGGTTAATGGGATTTCTGCTCCTGGACCTCAGCGCACAGCGTCTGCACATCAGGGCTGTATGACGTCACCTTCATCTTTACACAGGATCGCAAGCTGTCATCTGTGAGGCGTGCGCAATGTTTGTTTTTAATAAAGTTCATGTTGGAGAACACCTGCTCACTTACATATGTGGATCCAAAGATCGACAGGACTCCAAGCGCATACTTTTTAATGTTTACATAAATGTCGGGCATAGCATTCCATGTTTCGAACACAAGTTTGTCCGGTTTTGGAAGGTTTTCAATATCACTCCATTTGTGTTTCTGAGCAAGAACGGCCTTCTGACGGGCAACATCTTCAAGGTCTGCTGTCAAGCGTCTAAACTTGGACACCCATATGTCTTTGTCGGCTATGTCGGCCAGTTCCATCTCAAGATCAGGTTGACTCACACCTGCCAATGCAGTCGTATTCAGTAGAGATGGATCGATGCTTAGGGGAGTGACCGGGAAGGATAATGTGTTTTTTTCCTCTCTGAACTCACAGAAGCGTTTCCCAAACGATGTTTGCATTGCGATGATTGCAGAATGTAAATACTCCGAAATTATCATGTCGTGACCTTGTTTGAACTCTCTCAAATTGGGGAAGTGAGACAAAGTGCCTTTCTGTAAATCTCTGGCAAGCACTGTCAACTTGCGCTCGAATGCCAAAACATCCTCCAACATGTGCAGGGCTGTGCGTCCTTTCCCCTGAAGAGCTGTGTTCAGCGTGTTCAGGTGCGCTGTCATGTCTACCATGAAGTGTAGCTTTTCCAGCCACTCTGGCTGTTCCAGCTCAGGAAAGGTGAGCCCTTTGCTGCCCAGGAAAGTTTTCACTTCTTCCAGACACGCGACAAAGCGTTTCAGCACCTTCCGTCTGGACAGCCAGCGATAAAAACACGTTGTAGCGGTGTCAGTAAACTGCAGTCAAAGATAGCTTTATTCGAACTAAACAGCCTTGCTTTTAAGCCTCCCTCAACCCAGCCCCCATGGACGCAGATGCTGCAAAAGACGCGTACTCACAAACCCCCGTAGGCTATCTCCCTTAGCCGGAATGCTGGCTAATTGTGAGCCGTTTCGGATGTGCCAGGAAATGTGTCGCCACACTTAGATTGTACAAGATCACCATAATCTTCAAATTTAGAATTACATTTCAAAAGCTAACAAACTAACATAAAATACATTTTAATTAAATACTGACCAATTATTTCCCAAAGCCACAGGGAGCCGCAGCACAGAGGTGAAAGAGCCACAAATGGCTCGGGAGCCGCAGGTTGCCGACCCCCGGTCTAGACCATTGTTAACAGCTATTGAGAAAGAACAGTGCAGTTAAAAATAACATGTATGGTAATAACAAGATAACAAGGCTTTTGTAAATTCTGCCTGATGGGAGAGGTGTGGGGAGAGAGATTATCTGATGTGGGTGAGGTCTTTGATTATGCTGGCTACTCTATGGAGTATAGACAGAGTCCATAGAGGGGAGGCTGGTTTCCTTGAGGTGCTGAGCTCCATCCACAACACTCTGCAGTTGCTGCCAGACACATGCAGAGCACTTGCCTTACCAGGCCATGAAGCAACTATGGGCAGGATCCTGCTGACTTCAAACCAGCAGCTCTGGAAGCAATCCTTAGCTCTGATATTTACATTTCAGGACTGCTTTGCATGAGGTGCCCAGTGTGGAAATTGGATATAGGCAAGACGTCATGGCCTGGTACTGCAAACCGTTATTGTTCTCACCATTGAGTTCAGCGTCTCACTGGAGAGAAAGTCTGAGTACATTCAACAACAGGCATTAGCTTTAGACCTCAGAGAGAGAGAGAGAGAGAGAGAGAGAGAGAGAGAGAGAGAGAGAGAGAGAGAGAGAGAGAGAGAGTCCTCAGACTCAGCGAACTCTCTGGAGGGGCAGGAATCGCTGGGGGTGGATGCAGCATCGAGGCCTGATAGCTGAAGACAAACCGGTCATCAGCTCCATTACTCAGTGCTGATTAGAGCGTCAAGATTGATTAAAATTATCAAGGGTAAGAGCAGAAAACGAACAGGTATTCGGCGCCATCTGCCTGCGTTTCACCGGTCTCCCTTCATCCCGCTGCTGCCATCAGGTGGGAGATGCAGAAGTCTTGGCTGATGGGTTAGAAGGTAGTTGTTGCCTTGCAGCCATTGGGCTTCATCACCTCAGCACTGAACAGGCTCCATCGCTTTGGACTCACTTGCGGGGACTCCGTGCTTCACGTTCCATGTGATTTTTAAAATATTTTTTCACCATTTGTGCTACTTGTCCTTTTTTGCAAATTGGATCTATGGCAGTCTTGTTGTTTGTGATTTTTTTTAGTGAATTGTATTTCTTTGTTTTATGGGTGCCTGCCAGAAGATGAATCTCAAGGTTGTATATGATATACACAGCTTGATAATAAACTAGAACTTTGAACTGATATAGGAATGCCAAATATCTCCTGTATTTATAAACTTAAATACATCAACATAGAGCATAGAACTGTACAGCACAGGAACTGCCCATGATGTCAGGGCTTGAGTTCAAGAGCTGCAAGGTGATGTATAAAACTCTGGTTAGACGACGGTTGGAGTATTCTATAACTTCTGGTCGCCACATAGAAAGGATGTGGAACCTTTAGAGATGCTGCAGAGGAGATTTACCAGGATTTTGCCTAGATTAAAGAGCACATCTTATGATGATAAGTTGATTGAGCTTGGGCTTTTCTCTTTGTAGTGAAGGGGGATGAGAGATGATTTGATAAATACGATGGCAAGAAATGAGAATTGAAAGTGGGCAACAAAACGGAAGTTCAATTACTTAGGGAGCAGGATAATATCTGATGATGGAGCTGATGTTAAGATTAGAAGAAGGATTGGGATTGCTAAATGCACATTTGAGCAAGATACTAAAGAATAACATAATTTCTATAAGTACGAACCCAGAGTGGTGCGGTGCTACATTCATTCCACACTAACATATGGAAGTGAATGTTGGATGATATCAAAGCAAGATGAGGGAGGACTTGAAGTTGCAGAAATGTGGTTTTTGAGAAGAATGATGTAAATATTGTGTAAGGAGAGAGTAACAAATGAAAAAGAAGAGCTGACATCATCAATCAGTAAATGGCAGCTAGAATTTCTGGAACATGTTCTGATGAAAGAGAAGCATGAACATCTTGCAGTGATGGGAAGGATTGATGGAAGAATAAGTCATGGTCGATAGTGCATGACGTTCATGAGTTATATCAAAGGATGGACAGGCAGAAGTTATTAGAACTTCTCAGATTAAAGACAGCTGGAAGACCATGATCGCTCACAACATACAACATGGCACGTGCTGATGATGATGACGATGATGAACAGAGGCATAGATAAGTGGGCAGCCAGTGACTTTTCCCCAGGGCATCAATGGCTAATATGAGAGGGCGTAATTTGAAAGTGATTGAAGAAAGGTATGGTGTGAATACCAGGGGTAGGTGGCCACTGCAGGGGGGTAATGGCAGAGGTGGATACATTAGAAATATTTAAGAGACTTGTGGATACGCACATGAATGAAAGAAACATGAAGGGTTAAATTGATTTTGGAGTAGAATAAAAGCCTGGAACTACATCATGGATTGATGGACCTGTACTTTGCTGTACTGTTCTATGTTCGTTAAAATATGGGGAGGGATCCTTTATAGGTTTGGCTGATAATCAGTCTGTTTCTGTGTCTAAATGATCCAAAAACTCAAAAAAAAGATCTACATAGTAGTAAAGCTTAGAGCATTTATTAAACTGGGAAGCGTAGTTGAATCAGAAGATATATTTTGAAATTATAGAAATAAGTACAATACATATTGGAATGAAATGTATTTATGAGTAAAGAATGGCAGATTAAATTAAATAGAGAATATAAGTGCTGCATTTGGAAAGAGAAAATAGACAAACTCTAAAGTCCGTGGAAAACTAAGGCAGAGGCTCTAAAACACTGAAGAATTGTAATAGATTTAATCTTAAAAGTCAAGCAACATGGCCACTGGTTTTCATCATCTGCTGCGGAATGCAAAAGTTTCTAATTACATTCCAAGTGGTCAGATACAATTTGAATAGATGCTATGGGGGTTTTAGAGAATGGAATTTAGGAGGAAAGAGAGTTTCAATGGAATAGAATATTTACAGTTGTTACATGTCAAGTGTCTAAATACAGGACTTTTTCCAACTGCTTTCCTTTTGTTGAAGCACTGTTACAGTATATTGATGTGAAAATATGAGAAGGGCCTGTTTTCCTGCTATATTTATCTATGAAAATCAGCAAGTCCTTCAGCAACACAACAGGTTCCAATATATTAGATCTTTTTTCCTCTTGTGGAGCTGAGGTATTTTTATCATGTTTTTTCTTTAAATAATACTCAACTGCTTTTGACGTTTATAATTTCCATTGGCTTTGAAGGCAGCTCTAAATACTTGGGGCTTATTTGTGGCTGCATTCTGAATGCTATAGACTTAGGGATACTCAAACAGAGGAATCACGGAAGGTAAGAGTTGTGATTTTTTAGCTTGTTCTCTCATGACATGTCGAGTGATTAAACCTTTGGATAATTTCTGGGTATGTTGACTATAAACTATATAAAAAACGGAAACGTGACCCCACTAATGTTCCCCATTCTTTGTGCATAATTATCTACATTTTATATGAGCAAAACCTTTTCCCCTTTGGTTGGAAAAGCAAAACAATGATTATGCAATTGTTGTATGTAGATAGAAATCCACGGGCTTCTCGCCATCTGAAACCAGTGTTCTGTGTATCAAGGATACATTCAGCACCCTTTACATTATTTTCTGACTCAGTCTACAATCATGCAAAATGTTCAGAGCAATGTTGCTAATGTGAGCTTTGCCTCACATAACTGAGTAACTCTTTTCTTTCAACCTCTGTTTGGTGGCTTTGCTACAGTCTAAATAAGATATTCTCATTTTAGAAATACATTTATTTTGGCATTTTCTAAATATCACAGAAGCAGATATTGGAAGCTCTGCAAGCAACAGTTAAAACTCGAAGGAAGTGGCACTTTCCACTAGGCGCTCAGTGTGCAGTGACTAATACAGAAAAGGCTCTTGAGTTTAATCACCTGTACGCACACTGATGTGAAGAAGCATCTAGGCAGATCAATTTGGAAGAGAGGAAAGGAGGAAGAATATTTCCAGGCAGTGTTCTAGTTACAAGTAACAGAATTATCTTTGTTAATTAAGCTTTACCGTGTGTGAGCAACACATAAAATTCTGGAGGAATGTAGCAGGTCAGTCAGCATCTATGGAGATCATATGCTCATCAGGAGTGAAAAGGAAGGGGGAAGAAGCCAGAGTAAAAAGGGAAGGAGTACCCACCACATTTAGCCACAAAGGGACATTTAAGAGACTCCTAGATAAGCACACGGATGAAAGAACTATAGAAGGCCATGTGGGAGGGAAGGGTTTGATTGAACTTAGACCAGGTTAAAAGTCAGCACAACATCGTGGGCCAAAGGGCCTTTACTAGGCTGTACTGTTCTACTCTCAACATTCCAATAACAAAGTTCAATGTAAATTTATTATCAAAGTACATATAAGTCACCATATACAACCCTGCAATTCCTTTTCCCAGGTTGGGTAATCAGTTCTGTGATGGGGCGAATAAAGTTGAGTGAAGTTATCCCCTTTGATTCAAGAGCCTGATGGTTAAGGGGCAGTAACTACTCGTGAACCTGGTGGTGTGAGTCCTGAGGCTCCAGTATCTTTTCACTGATGGTAGCAGTGAGAGGAGAGCATGACCTGGGTAATGGGGTCCCTGATGATGGATGCTGCTTTCCTGCAACAACACTTCATGTATATGTACTCAGTTGTGGGGAGGGCTTTACCCGTGATGGACTAGACAATATCCACTACTTTTTGTAGGATTTTCTGTTCATGGGTACTACTGTGTCTATACCAGGTTGTGATACAACCAGTCAATATACTTTCCATGACACATCTATTAAAATTTGTCAAAGTTTTAGATGTCACACCGATTCTTCACAAACTCTGAAGGAAGTAGAGGCACTGCTGTGCTTTCTTCGTAATTGCAGTTATATGCTGGGCCCAGGTCAGATTCTCCAAAATAATAACACCGAGGAATTTAAAACTGCTGACCCTCTCCACCTCATCTACTGTATTGGTGCCCCCTGTGCAGCTTCCTCTACGTTGGCAAGACACAAAATAGATCAGGGGACCATTTCATCGAGTAGCTTTGCTCCACCACCCACAAAGGCAGGATTTCCTGATGGCGATCCATTTCAATTGAACTTCCCATTCCCATCCTGGCATGTTGGTCTATGGCTTCCTCTACTGTCATGATGAAGCCACTCTCAGGCTGGAGGTGCAAACTTCATAGCCTGTCTAGGTAGCTTGCAATCTAATGGCATGAATGTTGATTTCTCTAACCTAATTTCCCTCTCTCTCCTTCTCCTTTTGTCCATTCCCCAATCTGTCCATCCTCAAGTCCCTTCTTTTCCCCTCAATGGCCCATCACCTCCCTATGCCCCCTTTCCCTTCCCTTTTCCCCATGGTCTTCTATTCTCTCCTATTTGATTCCTTCCTCTTCAGCCCTTTGCCTTTTCCACCTATCACTTCCCAGTTTCTTACTTCATCCCCCTCACCACCCACCTTCTTTCTCAGCCTGGCTTCACCTATCACTTTCAAGCTGTGCTCCTTCCTCTCCCACCCCTTCTTGTTCTGGCTTCTTCTCCCTTCCTTTCCAATTCGGAGGAAGAGTCTCAGCCCAAAATGCCAACTGTTTTTTTCTTTTCCATAAAGGAAACCTGACTTGATGAGTTCCTCCAGCATTTTATGTGAGAAACTTTGTGTAAAGTAATTTTGCACAAGTGATAATCAAACAATGGTGCTGCATCTTCAACTATTTTGCAATGAGATACTATTCAATACTATTCTGCCTACAATAGTGACATGCACAGTGGCATTCAATTGTGACACACATGTACTAAGAAGCTGCTCTATTTAGTGTTAATTGGCAAGTTGTGCTGTGTGTAGGTTGTTACACTTTGGACTACTTAAATTTGTTGACAGCATATTCACTTATGAAATCTCTGTAAATTCAGTCTACTAGCTAATGGTCTGTTTAGATCAACAGTGAATGGAAAATACGGATTGAGGTATTTAAAATTATGAACAATCAAATATACAGTATTAATGAGTAATTATTTTGTCATACTTTGTTTTTCCCCTTTGTTTTCTTTTTCTGTAAAATCTCAACTGTATTACAGAATATGACAGCTAAACTATTTTATTAAGTATCAACTTAATTTGTTTTTGTTGTTTATAATTTTCTTCTGATTGGTTAACCTGATTAATTTGAATCTTTTAACTAGCAATGTGGTGAAATAGCATGGTTAGGAGTTATGAAGGCGCATTGGCCAGCATGTATTAAAATGCCACGCTGAGGAAATTAAACCAAAAAGATGTTGCTCAGTATTGACAAATCATACATAGAAATTATGCCATTTTACTAGTAATTGCACTTTACAAATTCTAATTTATATTGGATAGACAATATTGCATTTTAAATGAATGCTATAGTTAAATATGGGTTGCAGTATATAATTAGTTATTTTTTATCTGTGAGCAGGAGATAAAGGCTTTTGCAAACCGGTGGCTGATTATTGATGTTTTGCTATTTTGAAGGTTGTTGAGTCACGACTGCCGCCTTTGTGATAGAATGCAAAAATATTCTGTGCCTTTGTGTGTATCTTGCCACATTTTCATGAAAGGCTTCCTTGTTGAATGCTCTGTGTTTAATTTCAACATAACTAGAAATTCCAGTTTCTTGTCTGGGATGCAAATGCAGTATATTAGGGTAAACTATGTAATATCTGAGCAAAAGGAACCCTTTGCCTCTGCGTACAGCACACACATCACTGCCACTCATTTGTCCATTCAGTGGCACCCACACATTTAGCCACGTTATCATTCTGTCACTCACTCACCCACTCAATTCATTTTTTTTTGAGTATTTGGACCTGCCACTGGTTCACATTAGCTTTCTCTGGAGATTATTATTGTATTATTCATGGAGCAACCCTATACATCTTTGCCATGCACCCACTGATAATACTGACACTGGCACTTTGATGAAGATCTAAGATTTCTGCTCCCTATTCAAATAAAGCAAAGCATACAGGTTCCAGGCCTGACATGCCTTAAGGCATTGAAAGTGGGATTTTCAACAATACAGGAGAAAACAATAGAAAACAATAGAATCTCAATGTTCATGCAGGAAGGAAGCATAATGTGATAGTACAGAAGACCATAGAGCTCATCTGGTCATAGAATTATCATTTCATTAAGAGAAAGAGCCTCACGGTTGAAGGATGAAAACATGTCGAAGTGAAGTGCTGTGGTGGAAGCCTTAGGCCTTTTGCATAGCTTCAACTGCAGAAACTGGAGAGGGTAAAGGTGTCCCCAAGAACCTAAAAACTGAAAAGCAAAAGATGATGGGAATACAAAGTGAAAATAAAGTAATCAGGAAATAATCAGCAGTTGAAGCAGTATCTATGAGAGAAAAGCTAAGTTAACATTACAGGTTAACCTTATATCAAGATTGACTTTTCATCAAAAAGATTTCAGTGAAAGGCCTTGGGGACCTGAAACACTAATCAGTCTCTCTTTCTGCAGATGTTGAGTATTTGTAATATTTTCCACTCTTATTCAGGACTCTCCAATGAATCAATTTTTAAGTTTTTTTTCCTTTACCAATTCTCAGCTTTCCATCCTTCCAAAGCTTGAATGCTGGGGAAAACTCTTTTAAGTTTGAAAATTAAAGCTATGATGGAGCTGTGATGTTGTGGCCATTGCAGAGACTTGGATGGCTCAGGGGCAGGAATGATTACTTCGAGTGCCAAGCTTTAGATGTTTCAGAAAGGACAGGGAGGGAGGCAAAAGAGATGAGAGTGTGGCATTATTGATCAGAGATAGTGTCACAGCTGCAGAAAAGGAGGAAGACATGGAGGGTAAACACAAAGTATACTGCAGATGCTGTGGTCAAATCAACATGTAGAAACAAGCTGGATGAACTCAGCAGGTCAGGCAACATCCATTGAAAGGAGCAGTCAACGTTCGGGCCAAAACGTTGACTGCTCCTTTCAATGGATGTTGCCCGACCTGCTGAGTTCACCCAGCTTGTTTGTAAGACATGGAGGGATTGTCTACGGAGTCTCTGTGGGTGGAAGTTAGGAACAGGAAGTGGTCAATAACTCTACTGGGTGCTTTTTATAGACCACCCAAAAGTAACATTGAGGAGCAGATAGGGAGACAGATTCTGGAAAGGTGTAGTAATAACAAGGTTGTCGTAGTGGGAGATATTAATTTCCCAAATACAGTATCGATTGGCATGTCCCTAGAGCGAGGGGTGGAGTTTGTTAGGTGCGTTCAAGAAGGTTTCTTGACACAATATGTAGGTAAGCCTACAAGAAGAGAGGCTGTACTTGATCTGTTATTGAGAAATGAACCTGGTCAGGTGTCAGGTCTCTCAGTGGGAGAGCATTTTGGAGATAGTGATCACAATGCTATCTCCTTTACCATAGCTTTGGAGAGGGATAGCAATAAACAAGTTAGGAAAGTGTTTAACTGGAGTAGGGGGAAATATGAGGCTATCAGGCAGGAAATTGGAAGCATAAATTGGAAACAGGTGTTCTCATGGAAATGTACAGAAGAAATATGGCAAATGTTCAGGGGATATTTGTGTAGAGTCCTGCATAGATACATTCCAATGAGACAAGGAAAGGATGGTAGGGTACAGGAACTGTGGTGTACAAAGGCAGTTGTAAATCTAGTCAAGAAGAAAAGAAGAGCTTATGAAAGGTTCAAAAAACTAGGTAATGACAAAGAACTGGAAGATTATAAGGCTAGCAGGAAGGAGCTCAAGAAAGAAATTAGGAGAGACAGAATGGGGCCATGAGAAAGATTTGGGGGACAGGATTAACGACAACCCCCTAGGCATTCTCCAAGAATGTTACGAGCAAGACAATAAGATGTGAGAGAATAGGACCAATCAAGTGTGTCAGTGGAAAAGTATGTTTAGAACAGGAGGAGACAGCAGAGGTACTTAAAGAATACTTTGCTTCAGTATTCACTATGGAAAAGGATCTTGCCAATTGTAGGGATGACTTACAGTGGACTGAAAAGCTTAAGCATTAAGAAAGAGGATGTGCTGGAGCTTTTGGAAAGAATCAAGCATCCAGGCTACTGTGGGAGGCGAGGGAGGAGACTGCCGTTACTCTGGTGATAATCTTTGCATCATCAATGGGGACGGGAGAGGTTCTGGAGGATTGGAGGGATGTGGATGTTGTTCCTTTATTCAAGAAAGTGAGTAGAGATAGCTCTGTAAATTATAGACCAGTGAGTCTTACTTCAGTGGTTGGTAAGTTCATGGAGAAGATCTTGAGAGGCAGGATTTATGAACATCTGGAGAAGCGTAATATGATTAGGAATAGTCAGCATGGCTTTGTGAAAGGCAGGTCATGCCTTACGAGCCTGATTGAATTTTTTGAGGATGTGACTAAACACATTGATAATGGTAGAGCAGTAGATGTAGTGTATATGGATTTCAGCAAGACATTTGGCAAGGTACCCCACGCAAGGCTAATTGAGAAAGTAAGGAGGCTGGGATCCAAGGGGACATTGCTTTGTGGATCCAGAACTGGCTTGCCCACAGAAGGCAAAGAGTGGTTGTAGATGGGTCATATTCTGCATGGAGGCCAGTGACCAGTGGTGTGCCTCAGGAATCTGTTCTAGCACCCATACACTTAGTGATTTTTATAAATGACCTGGATGGAGAAGTGAAGGGATGGGTTAGTAAATTTGCTGATGACGCAATAGTTGGTGGTGTTGTGGATAGTGGTGGAGGGCTGTCAGAGGTTACAGTGGGACATTGATAGGATGCAAAAATGGCTGAGAAGTGGCAGATGGAATTCAATCCAAATAAGTGTGAAGTGGTTCATTTTGGCAGGTCAAATATGATGGCAGAATATAGCATCAATGGTAAGACTCTTGGCAGTGTGGAGGATCAGAGGGATCTTGGGGTCTGAATTCATAGGACACTCAAAGCTGCTGTGAAGGTTGATTCTGTGGTTAAGAAAGCATATGGTGCATTGGCCTTCAATAATTGTGGGATTGAGTTTAGGAGCTGAGAGGTAATGTTGCAGCTATATAGGACCCTGGTCAGGCCCCACTTGGAGTACTGTGCTCAGTTCTGGTTGCGTCACTACAGAAAGGATGTGGAAATCATAGGAAAGGTACAAAGGAGATTTACAAAGATGTTGCCTGGATTGGGGAGCATGCCTTATGAGAATAGGTTGAGTGAAGTTGACCTTTTTTCCTTGGAGCAACGGAGGATGAGAGGTGACCTGATAGAGGTGTTTAAGATGATGAGAGGCATTGATCTTGTGGATAGTCAGATGCTTTTTCCCTTGGCTGAAATGACTAGCACGAGAGGGCACAGTTTTAAGGTGCTTGGAAGAAGGTACAGAGAAGATATTAGGAATAAGTTTTTTATGCAGAGAGTGATGAGTGCATGGAATAGGCTGCTGGCGATGGTGGTGGAGGCTGATACGATATGGTCTTTAAAGTGACTCCTGGACAGGTATGTGGAGCTCAGAAAAATAGAGAGCTATGGGTAACCTTAGGTAAATTCTCAGGTAAGGACATGTTCGGCACAACTTTGTGGGCTGAAGGGCCTGTATAGTGCTATGTGCTTTCTGTGTTTCTATTAAGAAAATTCATATGGGGAATTGTTAGGGTGAATCTTTTTCCCAGGGAATGGAAACCAAAAAGAAGAAAGGATAGGTTTAAAGTGAGAGGGGAATGGATTTAAAAGGGACCTTAGGGTTCAGCTTCTTCATGCAGAGGATGATGCTTATATGCAACAAGTAGCCAGAAGAAATTATTGAGGTGGGCCAAGTAACAACAGTTAAAGAACTCTTGGATTGGTACATAGATAGGAAAGACTTAGAGGGATAAGGGCCTGATTGGGCATTTTAGTCAATTGGAGGATTTGGGCTAAAGGAATGTTTCCATGCTGTATTAATCTACAATTCTCCGAGTCTAAAAAAATTCATGATACAGGATTTTTCTTTCATCTACAGCTGTTAATCTCACTGGCTTTATCTCAGCTGCCCCATTCTTCTCAATTAAATTAATACCAAAATATTTTTTCATAAACAAGATAAAAAACTGCAAATGCTGGAAATCCAATTAACACATACAAAGTGCTGGAGGAACTCAGCAGCCCAGCCAGCATCAATGGAAAAGAGTGAAGAGTCAATGTTTTGGGCTGAGTCCCTTCATCAGGACTGGAGAAAGATGATGAGAATTCAGGATAAGAAGGTGGGCGGGGTGGGGAGGAAGAACTATAAGCTAGTAGGTGATAGGTGACACCAGGAAAGGGGGAGTAGGAGGTAAAGAGCTGGGAAGTAGAATGATGAAAGAGGGAGCTGATGGGCAGGCAAAGAGATAAACTGATAGCGGGGAAAGGGGATGGGGAATAGATAAGGAGGGGGTAGAGCCTCTCTCTCTCACCTTATCTCCTTTACCTTCCTCTGGTGCTCCTATTAGATTCCACCTTCTGCCCTGTATCTCTTTCACCAATCAACTTCCCAGCTCTTTACTTCGCCCATCCCCCTTTCAATCACTTTGTGTTTTTTCCTTCCCTCCTTCTAACTCTGATTCCTCCTCTTTTTTTCTCTAGTCCTGTTGTAAGGTTTTGGCCTGAAACATTAACTGTATTCTTTTCCAGAGAGGCTTCCTGGCTTACTGAGTTCCTCCAGCATTTTGTGTAGTTTCCAGTGTTTTTTAGTGTTACTTATTTTTGGGATCTGGGCAACACTGGCAGCATTTATTTATCATCTTTAATTCCCCTTGAGAAGGACATGGTGAGCTGTGTTCCTGATCCATAGGCCTTTCTCGTGAAGGTAATCCCACAGTGTTGTTGGGTAGGGATTTTTATGATTTATACACAATGCCGGTGATAGTTCCAAATAATGATGGTTTCTCGTGTGGACAGGAGCCTGCAGGTGGTGGTGTTCACTGGTGCTTGCCACCCTTTTTGTACTTTATGTACTTGATGTCACAGGGTTGTAAGGTGTGGCTGGAGCTATTGGGAGTGATGGAGAGAACACTTGACGTGGTGAATGTGATGCCACTCATCTGGGCTGCTTTGCCCCGGAATATGTTGAACTTCTGAAATAAAGTCACAGTCACACTGATCCATGTGGAGAGTAATTCAGCAAACTCCTGACTCATGCAGTGCAGATGGAAAAGATTTAGGGAGCCTGGAGGTAAACTTCCACTGAGAATACTTCAGTGCTAATCTAATCTTGTGGTTGAACCAATTCAGTCTCTGGAGAATAGTAATCTGTTCATTCACAACAACTCTAAAAGGCTGTTGATGAGAAGAGTGGAGACTCACAATGGGAATGCTATTGAACATCAAGGTTTGAGATCTATTCTGAAGACTTTTACCCTTTCTCTTAAGATCCATATAAAGATCCAGTTACTCCTTTTATTGACTTTCTTTTCTCTTGGTATCTTCACTGTGGTAATTGATAGTGGATTTCAGAAAAGGTAAGATTAGGGAACAGACATCTGACCTCAAAGAGGGATCATAAGTGGAAAGGGTGAGCATTTCCAAGTTTCTGGGTGTCAACATCTCTGAGGATCTATGCTGAGCCCAACATATTGATGGACTTACTAAGAAGGCACGGAAGTGGCTATATTCCATTAGGAGTTTGAGGAGTTCTGGTATGTTAACAAAACACACACAATTTTTTACAGATGTACTGTGGAGAGCATTCTAACTGGCTGCATCACCATTTGGTATGGGGAAAGGTACTGCACAGGATCAGAATAGGCTGCATAAAGTTGTAAACAGTCAGCTCCATCAAGGGTACTAGCCTCTCCAGCATCCAGGACATCTACAAGGAGTGATGTCTCAAAAAAGGCAGCATCCATCATTTAGGACTCCCATCATCCAGGATGTGCCCTCCTCTCATTGCTGCCATCAGAGAAGAAGCCTAAAGGCACACAATCAATGATTTAGGAACAGCTTCTTTCCCTCTGCCATCATTTCTGAATGGACACTTTCACTGCTTTTTTGCACAACTTATTTAATTTAACTTAAAAAGTACACACACACACACACACACACACACACACACACACACACACACACACACACACACACACACACACACACACACACACACACACACACACATGCACACACACACACACATTCAGTTTTTATTATTATGTATTGCAATGTACTGCTGCAACATAGCAATGAATTTCCAGTGACATTAAAACTGATTCTGATTCTGATCTGATCTAAAATCAGGACTCATAACTTCTAATCCCATTGCCACTTTTTATTTTACCTTTCCATCTCTCCTATCTCCTTTGAAACTTCATTTCTAACCATGGTCATCTACTGGGGGTTGAAATTAAATGAACTAATGTCTTTGGGGTTAATACTTCCCTGTTAGGGGACGGGAACATGAGTGCTTGGTGCAGTTAAAGTTAAAGTGAAGTTTACTGTCATATATACAATAACTTGTGCACAGGTGCAATCAAGAACTTCCTTCCAGCAGCATCAAAGGCACATAGCATCATATAAGCTAGATTCACATGAAAGCAAATTAAAGTATGCATACACAATTTCTACAAGAAAACACCTAGAAGAGAGAGAGAAAAAAATATTTGTGTGCAAATTGGTCATAATAGTCATAATCTGGATACTTCTAACAGTACATCTATGAAAGTTTGTTAGAGTGTTCATTGTCAAGCCAAACCTCCTTGACCTCTGAAGAAAGTAAAGGCTCTGGTGCACTTTCTTTATGATTGTATTTATGTGCTGTGCCCAGGATAGGTTTATGCTCAGGAATTTAAAGCTGTCGGTTCTCTCCAACACCAATCCCTCAATGTAGACTGGCACTGGTGCATGTTCAATTTCCTTCCCCTTTCTGAAGTCAGCAAAACTCTAATTTTGCTGACTTTAAGTGAGAAATTGTTTTTCTAGTTCTACTCAACCAGGTGACCCAGATCGCTTCAGTACGCTGACTCAATGCGATCAGTGATTCAACCAACAGTGGTGTCACCAGCAAGTTGGAAGATGGCTTTGGATCTGTCACGCCCGATCGAGAGTAAAGCCGGGGGTAAGCATGCACTAATGCTGATGATTGGCAAGGAGGAGACGTTGTTATCAATCTTCACTGATAGAGGTCTGCTGATGAGGAAGCTTACAGTTGCAAAGGGAGGTACAGAGGCCCAAGTCTTGAAGTTTAATGATTACTTTTGATTAACTTACTGTTAATTGCATGTTTCTTTACTAGTTTATTTCTTCAGCTTTTCTACAATGAACAGGGTAAAAGAGCGTTATCTGAAACACAGTTTAATATCACTTGGAACTTTAACCTGCTTTTATTAGGTTGCTTTTTAAAATACTGTCGCAGCAGTACAAGAAACCAAAAAACAAAAAATTTCTCAGTAGAGACAAATATTATTGGGTTCAGCATGACATAAAATAAATATAGAGATTGTCAAAATATTACATTTTTTCATTGAAGTATTGTCCTTTACTGCTCCTAACTAATAACTTCTGTGATCCTTAAAATCTTTTCTTATGCTGGTTAGAGAGGTGTTTGTTTTTGCTATCTCCTTATTCATTGTTTTCCTCACTCTTACCGGATTGGTGTAGTTGTATGTTGGTGACCTAATGTGTAAGAGTTGGTTTGTTCCATGTGTCACTATGTCATTGTTGTGTGGAATCCTTTGCCTTAATATTCCATTGCAGAGCATGGTATTTATGTATAGTGATGATTTGCAAAGTGGATGCAGAGTTCCCTGTAGATGAATACCCCTGGCTTCTTAATTAACGATCAAACTCTATTGTTCTTGGCAAGCTGTGATGTTTTCTTCAGAATTACTTCAACCCTAAACATTTGTACCACTTTCCCATATCCACCTGCTAATATCTTTTCCCTTCTTTTTACATTCCAATCCCTCTTCTTTCCCAACAGCCCACTCCCACTCAGCCATGGTGGGTTATCATGCAGGAAAGCATCAGTATGCAGTTTGCATACTGACCCATGTACTGGTTTTACCAGCATGTCCTCCTGGGTCCTTGAGGCCTCCATCAAAACTTAGGTGAATTCCTGTTTAGCAGTAATGGAAGAACTTCACAGCCAGATCTCTCTTTTGCGTTATGCTGTTGTGCTGAGTTATTTTGTTAAATTCTGTTTAGGTTGCAAGGCTTTTAAGGTCTAATGTCTTTGTAGTGAGTGCAGGGACCAGTGAGCAGTGAGTGCAGGGACCAGTGAGCAGTGAGTGCAGGGAGTGCAGTGAGCAGTGAGAGCAGTGAGCAGTGAGTGCAGGGAGCAGTGAGCAGTGAGAGCAGGGTGCAGTGAGCAGTGAGCAGTGAGTGCAGGGAGCAGTGAGCAGTGAGCAGTGAGTGCAGGGAGCAGTGAGCAGTGAGCAGTGTGTGCAGTGAGCAGTGAGAGCAGTGAGCAGTGAGTGCAGGGAGCAGTGAGCAGTGTGTGCAGTGAGCAGTGAGAGCAGTGAGCAGTGAGTGCAGGGAGCAGTGAGCAGTGAGTGCAGTGAGAGCAGTGAGCAGTGAGTGCAGGGAGCAGGGACCAGTGAGCAGTGAGTGCAGTGAGTGCAGTGAGCAGTGAGTGCAGTGAGTGCAGTGAGCAGTGAGAGCAGTGAGCAGTGAGTGCAGGGAGCAGTGAGCAGTGTGTGCAGTGAGCAGTGAGAGCAGTGAGCAGTGAGTGCAGGGAGCAGTGAGCAGTGAGTGCAGTGAGCAGTGAGAGCAGTGAGCAGTGAGTGCAGTGAGCAGTGAGAGCAGTGAGTGCAGTGAGCAGTGAGAGCAGTGAGCAGTGAGTGCAGTGAGCAGTGAGAGCAGTGAGCAGTGAGTGCAGGGAGCAGTGAGCAGTGAGTGCAGTGAGCAGTGAGAGCAGTGAGCAGTGAGTGCAGGGAGCAGTGAGCAGTGTGTGCAGGGAGCAGTGAGCAGTGTGTGCAGTGAGCAGTGAGAGCAGTGAGCAGTGAGTGCAGTGAGCAGTGAGAGCAGGGAGCAGTGAGTGCAGTGTGTGCAGGGAGCAGTGAGCAGTGAGAGCAGGGAGCAGTGAGAGCAGGGAGCCGTGAGTGCAGTGAGTGCAGGGAGCAGTGAGCAGTGAGAGCAGTGAGCAGTGAGCAGAGAGTGCAGGGAGCAGTGAGCAGGAGTGCAGGGAGCAGTGAGCAGGAGAGCAGGGAGCAGTGAGCAGTGAGTGCAGGGAGCAGTGAGCAGTGAGTGCAGGGAGCAGTGAGTGCAGTGAGCAGTGAGCAGTGAGTGCAGTGAGCAGTGAGCAGAGAGTGCAGGGAGCAGTGAGCAGGAGAGCAGGGAGCAGTGAGCAGTGAGTGCAGGGAGCAGTGAGAGCAGGGAGCAGTGAGAGCAGGGAGCAGTGAGCAGAGAGTGCAGGGAGCAGAGAGTGCAGGGAGCAGTGAGCAGGAGAGCAGGGAGCAGTGAGCAGTGAGTGCAAGGAGCAGTGAGCAGTGAGTGCAGTGAGCAGTGAGAGCAGGGAGCCGTGAGTGCAGTGAGTGCAGGGAGCAGTGAGCAGTGAGTGCAGTGAGTGCAGGGAGCAGTGAGCAGTGAGTGCAGTGAGTGCAGGGAGCAGTGAGCAGTGAGCAGTGAGTGCAGGGAGCAGTGAGCAGTGTGTGCAGTGAGCAGTGAGCAGTGAGCGCAGGGAGCAGTGAGAGCAGGGAGCAGTGAGAGCAGGGAGCAGTGAGCGCAGGGAGCAGTGAGTGCAGGGAGCAGTGAGCAGTGTGTGCAGTGAGCAGTGAGCAGTGAGTGCAGTGAGCAGTGAGCAGTGTGTGCAGTGAGCAGTGAGCAGTGAGCGCAGTGAGCAGTGAGTGCAGGGAGCAGTGAGCGCAGGGAGCAGTGAGTGCAGGGAGCAGTGAGCAGTGAGTGCAGGGAGCAGGGAGTGCAGGGAGCAGGGAGCAGTGAGAGCAGGGAGCAGTGAGCAGTGAGCAGTGAGTGCAGTGAGCAGTGAGCAGTGAGCAGTGAGCAGTGAGCAGTGAGCAGTGAGCAGTGAGCGCAGTGAGCAGTGAGAAGTGAGCAGTGAGCGCAGGGAGCAGTGAGCAGTGAGTGCAGTGAGTGCAGGGAGCAGTGAGCAGTGAGTGCAGTGAGCAGTGAGCAGAGAGTGCAGGGAGCAGTGAGCAGTGAGCAGTGAGCAGTGAGTGCAGGGAGCAGTGAGCAGTGAGTGCAGGGAGCAGTGAGTGCAGGGAGCAGTGAGCAGTGAGTGCAGTGAGCAGTGAGCAGTGAGCGCAGGGAGCAGTGAGCAGTGAGCAGTGAGCAGTGAGCAGTGAGCGCAGGGAGCAGTGAGTGCAGTGAGCAGTGAGTGCAGTGAGCAGTGAGTGCAGGGAGCAGTGAGCAGTGAGTGCAGTGAGCAGTGAGTGCAGGGAGCAGTGAGCAGTGAGTGCAGGGAGCAGTGAGTGCAGTGAGCAGTGAGCAGTGAGCAGTGAGCAGTGAGCGCAGGGAGCAGTGAGTGCAGTGAGCAGTGAGTGCAGTGAGCAGTGAGTGCAGGGAGCAGTGAGCAGTGAGTGCAGTGAGCAGTGAGCAGTGAGTGCAGGGAGCAGTGAGTGCAGTGAGCAGTGAGCAGTGAGCAGTGAGCAGTGAGTGCAGGGAGCAGTGAGTGCAGTGAGCAGTGAGTGCAGTGAGCAGTGAGCAGTGAGTGCAGTGAGCAGTGAGCAGTGAGTGCAGGGAGCAGTGAGTGCAGGGAGCAGTGAGTGCAGGGAGCAGTGAGTGCAGGGAGCAGTGAGCAGTGAGTGCAGGGAGCAGTGAGCAGTGAGTGCAGGGAGCAGTGAGTGCAGGGAGCAGTGAGTGCAGGGAGCAGTGAGCAGTGAGAGCAGTGAGCAGTGAGAGCAGGGAGCAGTGAGCAGTGAGAGCAGGGAGCAGTGAGCAGTGAGTGCAGGGAGCAGTGAGTGCAGGGAGCAGTGAGCAGTGAGAGCAGGGAGCAGTGAGCAGTGAGAGCAGGGAGCAGTGAGCAGTGAGTGCAGGGAGCAGTGAGTGCAGTGAGCAGTGAGCAGTGAGTGCAGTGAGCAGTGAGTGCAGGGAGCAGTGAGTGCAGGGAGCAGTGAGTGCAGGGAGCAGTGAGCAGTGAGAGCAGGGAGCAGTGAGCAGTGAGTGCAGGGAGCAGTGAGCAGTGAGAGCAGCATTGGCGATAGCAGGTGCACAGCCTGCTTCTCTGCTTATTAAAATAAATGGTTGGAAAATCATATGTTGTACACCTGTGATTTTCCAGCAATGCTCTCTGTGATTGAAAATCTACTTGCAATGAAGATCCGGTCTGTAATTCTTATTTGTTACATTTGTCCTCCCACTGCTGTTTTGCTTATAGGTTCCCAAGTGAAACCATAGAAAGTCCTTAGGGAGCAAAGGTTTCCAATAGTAGTTCTAGATTGAAGGAAAAAGTCTGGAGGATCTGTCAACATTTCCTGTAATGAGGATATGACATTTCTGCTTCTCAAGAGACTGGCTCATTGAGATGCTCTCTCTTGAAAGGAACCTACAAATAGGGCTTTTGTGGTATGGCTTTGTGTGACGAAATACATTACATTTCTCTTTGATCACCCACTGTTTCTGATCAACCATAATTACCGAGCATGAACTACAAAAGCTCAGTTAGTCATTCGATTATCTACAGATGGACCAAGAACAGAACTATAATATTAAGGCAGTGGATTGATTAATTGCTTTAGGTTAACTGGTAGTTTAATTCATTTACAGTGGAAGGTTCATATATTTTTGTCTTGTAGTTCTTAATGTTTGGATTTGGGGATGTTTAAAAAAATTAACTTTTGTTCATTTTGTTTATCGTTTCTTTCATCTTGTTGGAAATGGCAAAAACTTATAAAATTCAAAGTGTATTTTAAATATTGTTAATGCCAAAATGATAATTCCTTCCATGAAAAGGTACTTACATATAAATAACCATGTCACCTTAATATTGCATTTCCTGTCAACTCTTTGGGTAGCTCCCAGTGCAAGGTTAGAAGCTTTTTTGATATCTTTCCTAATTATTTAATTAAGCAGTTTCCCAATAAGTGAATATAATTTGAAGTGCTGTCAGATAGCTTTGTTTTGGCAGCTAGTTAATTATGGTCAATGTCAGGTCAATACAACAAGGTCTAATAACTGACTAATATTTTCAACTGCTCTTATGACCAAGGAATGGAGAATACTACTTAATTTGGTTGGGTTGAGTTCTCTGATCCTGGCAATTTACTTGCAAAAGTTTTCTCATCCTACGAGGCAACAGCATCAATGCGCTGTTAATTATGGTGTGTCATCCAAATGCTTGGCTTTTATATACTTATATCAATCAGCTGCTTGAAAAAAGATCTAATGCTTTCATGGTGTATATGATGAATGAATTTTACTCGGGTTTCCAGCCATGTACAGGTATCGATGATAACCGTTGTTTCCACGACTAAATCTGCCATCTTCTTCTGGAATGATGCCTAGGCATGTCTGGTTCGGTGGTATTTATATCCTCATTGACCATCCCTCCTGATTGGTTAGTCCTAATGTGTGGTGCACC
>NW_026780631.1:0-29950 GCF_030144855.1 Hypanus sabinus | reverse complement strand
GGACGGGGAGGAGAGACCCAACAGGAGGAAGGGGGACGGAGGGCAGAGATCCCACAGGAGGAACGGGGACCGGGAGGAGAGATCCCACAGGAGGAATTGGAACGGGGAGCAGAGATCCCACAGCAGGAAGGAGGACGGAGAGGAGAGTCTCCAAAGGAGGAAGGGGGACGGGGAGGAGAGAACCCACAGGAGGAAGTTGGACGGGGAGCAGAGAACCCACAGGAGGATGGTGGACGGGGAGGAGAGATCCTACAGGAGGAAGGGGGATGGGGAGGAGAGACCCCACAGTTGGAAAGGGGATGGGGTGGAGAGACCCCACAGGAGGAAGGTGGACGGGGAAGAGAGACCCCACAGGAGGAATGGGGACGGGGAAGAGAGATCCCACAGGAGGACGGTGGACGGGGAGGAGAGACCCCACAGCAGGAAGGGGGACGGGGAGGAGAGATCCCACAGGAGGAAGGGGGATGGGAACGAGCGATCACACAGGTGGAAGGGGGACGGGGACGAGAGATCCCACAGGAGGTAGGGGGACGGGGACGAGAGATCGTACAGGAGGAAGGGGGACGGGGACGAGAGATCGTACAGGAGGAAGGCGGACGGGGACGAGAGACCACACAGGAGGAAGGGGGAATGGGAGGAGAGATCCCACAGGATGAGCGGTGACGGGGAGGAGAGTCCCCACAGGAGGAAGGGGGACGGGGTGGAGTGATCGAACAAGAGGAAGAGGGACGGGGTGGAGAGATCCCACAGGAGGAATGGGGACGGGGAGGAGAGATCCCACAGGAGGAATGTGGACGGGGGAGAGATCCCACAGTGAGAAGGGGGAGGGGGCCAAGAGATCCCACAGTAAGAAGGGGGAAGGGGCCGTGAGACCCCACAGGGGGAAGCGGGAGGGGGCCGAGAGACCCCTCAGGGGGAAGGGGGACGGGGAGGGGAGATCCCACATGAGAAAGGGGAACGGGGAGATCCCACAGGAGGAAGGGGGATGGGGAGGAGATCCCACAGAAGGAAGGGGGACGGGGAGGGGAGATCCCACTGGAGGAAGGTGGACGGGGAGTGGAGATCCCACTGGAGGAAGGGGGATGTGGAGGGGAGATCCAACAGGAGGACGGGGGACGGGGAGGGGAGATCACACAGGAGGAAGGGGGACGGGGAGGGGAGATCCCACGGGAGGAAGGGGGACGGGGAGGGGAGATCCCAGAGGAGGAAGGGGGACGGGGAGGGGAGATCCCACAGGAGGAAGGGGGACGGGCAGGAAAGATCACACAGAAGGAAGGGGGACGGGGAGGAGCGATCCCACAGGCGGAAGGGGGACGGGGAAGAGCGATCCCACAGGAGAAAAGTGGTCGGGGGAGAGGAGATCCCACAGGAGGATGGGGGACGGGGACGAGAGACCCCACAGGAGGACAGTGGACGGGGAGGAGAGACCACACAGGAGGAAGGGGGACAGGGAGGAGAGATCCCACAGGAGGAAGGGGGACGGGCAGGAGAGATCCCACAGGGGGACGGGGCTGAGAGATCCCACAGTGAGAAGGGGGACGGGGCCGAGTGATCCCACAGGGGGAGGGGGGAGGGGGAGGGGAGATCCCACAGGAGGAAGGGGGACGCGGAGTGGAGATCCCACAGGAGGAAGGGGGATGGGGTGGAGATCCCAAAGGATGAATGGAGACGGGGACGAGAGATCCCACAGGAGGAAGGGGGATGGGGAGGAGATCCCACAGAAGGAAGGGGGACGGGGAGGGGAGATCCCACTGGAGGAAGGTGGACGGGGAGTGGAGATCCCACTGGAGGAAGGGGGATGTGGAGGGGAGATCCAACAGGAGGACGGGGGACGGGGAGGGGAGATCACACAGGAGGAAGGGGGACGGGGAGGAGAGATCCCACGGGAGGAAGGGGGACGGGGAGGGGAGATCCCACAGGAGGAAGGGGGACGGGGAGGTGAGATCCCACATGAGGAAGGGGGACGGAGAGGAGAGATCCCACAGGAGTAAGGGGGACGGGCAGGAGAGATCCCACAGGGGGACGGGGCTGAGAGATCCCACAGTGAGAAGGGGGACGGGGCCGAGTGATCCCACAGGGGGAGGGGGGAGGGGGAGGGGAGATCCCACAGGAGGAAGGGGGACGGGGAGGGGAGATCCCACAGGAGGAAGGGGGAACGGGGTGGAGATCCCAAAGGATGAATGGGGACGGGGACGAGAGACCCCACAGGAGGAAGGGGGTCGGGGAGGAGAGACCCCACAGGAGAAAGGGGGACGGGGAGGAGAAACGCCACAGGAGGAAGGGGGACGGAGAGGGGAGATCCCACAGGAGGAAGGGGGACGGGGAGGAGAGACCCAACAGGAGGAAGGGGGACGGAGGGGAGAGATCCCACAGGAGGAACGGGGACCGGGAGGAGAGATCCCACAGGAGGAATTGGAACGGGGAGCAGAGATCCCACAGCAGGAAGGAGGACGGAGAGGAGAGTCCCCAAAGGAGGAAGGGGGACGGGGAGGAGAGAACCCACAGGAGGAAGTTGGACGGGGAGCAGAGAACCCACAGGAGGATGGTGGACGGGGAGGAGAGATCCTACAGGAGGAAGGGGGATGGGGAGGAGAGACCCCACAGTTGGAAAGGGGATGGGGTGGAGAGACCCCACAGGAGGAAGGTGGACGGGGAAGAGAGACCCCACAGGAGGAATGGGGACGGGGAAGAGAGATCCCACAGGAGGACGGTGGACGGGGAGGAGAGACCCCACAGCAGGAAGGGGGACGGGGAGGAGAGATCCCACAGGAGGAAGGGGGATGGGAACGAGCGATCACACAGGTGGAAGGGGGACGGGGACGAGAGATCCCACAGGAGGTAGGGGGACGGGGGACGAGAGATCGTACAGGAGGAAGGGGGACGGGGACGAGAGATCGTACAGGAGGAAGGCAGACGGGGACGAGAGACCACACAGGAGGAAGGGGGAATGGGAGGAGAGATCCCACAGGATGAGCGGTGACGGGGAGGAGAGTCCCCACAGGAGGAAGGGGGACGGGGTGGAGTGATCGAACAAGAGGAAGAGGGACGGGGTGGAGAGATCCCACAGGAGGAATGGGGACGGGGAGGAGAGATCCCACAGGAGGAATGTGGACGGGGGAGAGATCCCACAGTGAGAAGGGGGAGGGGGCCAAGAGATCCCACAGTAAGAAGGGGGAAGGGGCCGTGAGACCCCACAGGGGGAAGCGGGAGGGGGCCGAGAGACCCCTCAGGGGGAAGGGGGACGGGGAGGGGAGATCCCACATGAGAAAGGGGAACGGGGAGATCCCACAGGAGGAAGGGGGATGGGGAGGAGATCCCACAGAAGGAAGGGGGGACGGGGAGGGGAGATCCCACTGGAGGAAGGTGGACGGGGAGTGGAGATCCCACTGGAGGAAGGGGGATGTGGAGGGGAGATCCAACAGGAGGACGGGGGACGGGGAGGGGAGATCACACAGGAGGAAGGGGGACGGGAGGAGAGATCCCACGGGAGGAAGGGGGACGGGGAGGGGAGATCCCAGAGGAGGAAGGGGGACGGGGAGGGGAGATCCCACAGGAGGAAGGGGGACGGGCAGGAAAGATCACACAGAAGGAAGGGGGACGGGGAGGAGCGATCCCACAGGCGGAAGGGGGACGGGGAAGAGCGATCCCACAGGAGAAAAGTGGTCGGGGGAGAGGAGATCCCACAGGAGGATGGGGGACGGGGACGAGAGACCCCACAGGAGGACAGTGGACGGGGAGGAGAGACCCCACAGGAGGAAGGGGGACGGGGAGGAGAGATCCCTCAGGAGGAAGGGGGACGGGCAGGAGAGATCCCACAGGGGGACGGGGCTGAGAGATCCCACAGTGAGAAGGGGGACGGGGCCGAGTGATCCCACAGGGGGAGGGGGGAGGGGGAGGGGAGATCCCACAGGAGGAAGGGGGACGCGGAGTGGAGATCCCACAGGAGGAAGGGGGATGGGGTGGAGATCCCAAAGGATGAATGGAGACGGGGACGAGAGACCCCACAGGAGGAAGGGGGACGGGGACGAGAGACCCCACAGGAGAAAGTGGGACGGGGAGGAGAGACGCCACAGGAGGAAGGGGGACGGAGGGGAGAGATCCCACAGGAGGAACGGGGACCGGGAGGAGAGATCCCACAGGAGGAATTGGGACGGGGAGCAGAGATCCCACAGCAGGAAGGAGGACGGAGAGGAGAGTCCCCACAGGAGGAAGGGGGACGGGGAGGAGAGAACCCACAGGAGGAAGTTGGACGGGGAGCAGAGAACCCACAGGAGGATGGTGGACGGGGAGGAGAGATCCTACAGAAGGAAGGGGGATGGGGAGGAGAGGCCCCACAGTTGGAAAGTGGACGGGGTGGAGAGACCCCACAGGAGGAAGGTGGACGGGGAAGAGAGACCCCACAGGAGGAATGGGGACGGGGAAGAGAGACCCCACAGGAGGACGGTGGACGGGGAGGAGAGACCCCACAGGAGGAAGGGGGACGGGGAGGAGAGATCCCACAGGAGGAAGGGGGATGGGAACGAGCGATCACACAGGTGGAAGCGGGACGGGGACGAGAGATCCCACAGGAGGTAGGGGGACGGGGACGAGAGATCGTACAGGAGGAAGGGGGACGGGGACGAGAGATCGTACAGGAGGAAGGGGGACGGGGTCGAGAGACCCCACAGGAGGAAGGGGGAATGGGAGGAGAGATCCCACAGGATGAGCGGTGACGGGGAGGAGAGTCCCCACAGGAGGAAGGGGGACGGGGGTGGAGTGATCGAACAAGAGGAAGAGGGACGGGGAGGAGAGATCCCACAGGAGGAATGGGGACGGGGAGGAGAGATCCCACAGGAGGAATGTGGACGGGGGAGAGATCCCACAGTGAGAAGGGGGAGGGGGCCAAGAGATCCCACAGTGAAAAGGAGGAAAGGGGCCGTGAGACCCCACAGGGGGAAGGGGGAGGGGGAGGGGAGATCCCACTGGAGGAAGGTGGACGGGGAGTGGAGATCCCACTGGAGGAAGGGGGATGTGGAGGGGAGATCCAACAGGAGGACGGGGGACGGGGAGGGGAGATCACACAGGAGGAAAGTGGACGGGGAGGAGAGATCCCACGGGAGGAAGGGGGACGGGGAGGGGAGATCCCACAGGAGGAAGGGGGACGGGGAGGGGAGATCCCACAGGAGGAAGGGGGACGGGCAGGAAAGATCACACAGATGGAAGGGGGACGGGTAGGAGCGATCCCACAGGAGGAAGGGGGACGGGGAAGAGCGATCCCACAGGAGGAAGGGGGACGGGGAAGAGCGATCCCACAGGAGAAAAGTGGACGGGGGAGAGGTGATCCCACAGGAGGATGGGGGACGGGGAGGAGAGACCCCACAGGAGGAAGGGGGACGGGGAGGAGAGATCCCACAGGAGGAAGGGGGATGGGGTGGAGATCCCACAGGAGGAAGGGGGACGTGGAGGGAGATCCCACAGGAGGAAGGGGGACGGGCAGGGGAGATCCCACAGGAGGAAGGGGGACGGGGAGGAGAGATCGAACAAGAGGAAGAGGGGGGGAGGAGAGATCGTACAAAAGGAAGGGGGACGGGGAGGAGAGATCCCACAGGAGGAATGGGGACGGGGAGGAGAGATCCCACAGGAGGAATGTGGACGGGGGAGAGATCCCACAGTGAGAAGGGGGAGGGGGCCGAGATCCCACAGTGAGAAGGGCGAAGGGGCCGAGAGACCCCACAGGGGGAAGGGGGAGGGGGCCGAGAGACCCCACAGGGGGAAGGGGGAGGGGGCCGAGAGACCCCACAGAGGGAAGGGGGACGGGGGGGGAGATCCCACAGTAGGAAGGGGGACGTGGAGGGGAGATCCCACAGGAGGAAGGGGGACGGGGAGGGGAGATCCCACATGAGGAAGGGGGACGGAGAGGAGAGATCCCACAGGTGGAAAGGGGACGGGCAGGAGAGATCCCACAGGTGGAAGGGGGACGGGGCCGAGAGATCCCACAGGGGGAGGGGGAGGGGGAGGGGAGATCCCACAGGAGGAAGGGGGACGGGGAGGGGAGATCCCACATGAGGAAGGGGGACGGAGAGGAGAGATCCCACAGGAGGAAGGGGGACGGGCAGAAGTGATCCCACAGTGAGAAGGGGGACGGGGCCGTGATCCCACAGGGGGAGGGGGGAGGGGGAGGGGAGATCCCACAGGAGGAAGGGGGACGGGGAGGGGAGATCCCACAGGAGGAAGGGGGACGGGGTGGAGATCCCAAAGGATGAATGGGGACGGGGACGAGAGACCCCACAGGAGAAAGGGGGACGAGGAGGAGAGACGCCACTGGAGGAAGGGGGACGGAGAGGTGAGATCCCACAGGAGGAAGAGGGACGGGGAGGAGAGACCCAACAGGAGGAAGGGGGACGGAGGGGAGAGATCCCACAGGAGGAACGGGGACCGGGAGGAGAGATCCCACAGGAGGAATTGGGACGGGGAGCAGAGATCCCACAGCAGGAAGGAGGACGGAGAGGAGAGTCCCCACAGGAGGAAGGGGGACGGGGAGGAGAGAACCCACAGGAGGAAGTTGGACGGGGAGCAGAGAACCCACAGGAGGATGGGGGACGGGAAGGAGAGATCCTACAGGAGGAAGGGGGATGGGGAGGAGAGACCCCACAGGAGGAAGGTGGACGGGGAAGAGAGACCCCACAGGAGGAATGGGGACGGGGAAGAGAGACCCCACAGGAGGACGGTGGACGGGGAGGAGAGACCCCACAGGTGGAAGGGGGACGGGGACGAGAGATCCCACAGGAGGAAGGGGGACGGGGACGAGAGATCGTACAGGAGGAAGGGGGACGGGGACGAGAGATCGTACAGGAGGAAGGGGGACGGGGACGAGAGACCCCACAGGAGGAAGGGGGAATGGGAGGAGAGATCCCACAAGATGAGCGGTGACGGGGAGGAGAGTCCCCACAGGAGGAAGGGGGACGGGGAGGAGTGATCGAACAAGAGGAAGAGGGACGGGGAGGAGAGATCCCACAGGAGGAATGGGGACGGGGAGGAGAGATCCCACAGGAGGAATGTGGACGGGGAGGAGAGATCCCACAGGAGGAATGTGGACGGGGGAGAGATCCCACAGTGAGAAGGGGGAGGGGGCCAAGAGATCCCACAGTGAGAAGGGGGAAGGGGCCGAGAGACCCCACAGGGGGAAGGGGGAGGGGGCCGAGAGACCCCACAGGGGGAAGAGGGACGGGAGGGGAGATCCCACAGGAGGAAGGGGAACGGGGAGGAGATCCCACAGGAGGAAGGGGGACGGGGAGGAGATCCCACAGGAGGAAGGGGGACGGGGAGGGGAGATCCCACTGGAGGAAGGTGGACGGGGAGTGGAGATCCCACTGGAGGAAGGGGGATGTGGAGGGGAGATCCAACAGGAGGAAGGGGGGCGGGGTGGGGAGATCCCACAGGAGGAAGGGGGACGGGGAGGAGAGATCCCACGGGAGGAAGGGGGACGGGAAGGGGAGATCCCACAGGAGGAAGGTGGACGGGCAGGGGAGATCCCACAGGAGGAAAGGGGACGGGGAGGGAAGATCACACAGGAGGAAGGGGGACGGGGAGGGGAGATCCCACAGGAGGAAGGGGGACAGAGAGGAGAGATCCCACAGGAGGAAGGGGGACGGGCAGGAGAGATCCCGCAGGTGGAAGGGGGACGGGGCCGAGAGATCCCACAGTGAGAAGGGGGACGTGGCCGAGCGATCCCACAGGGGGAGGGGGGAGGGGGAGGGGAGATCCCACAGGAGGAAGGGGGACGGGGAGGGAAGATCCCACAGGAGGAAGGGGGACGGGGAGGGGAGATCCCACAGGAGGAAGGGGGACGGGGACGAGAGACCCCACAGGATGAATGGGGACGGGGACGAGAGACCCCACAGGAGTAAGGGGGACGGGGACGAAAGACCCCACAGGAGAAAGGGGGACGGGGACGAAAGACCCCACAGGAGGAAGGGGGACGGAGAGGGGAGATCCCACAGGAGGAAGGGGGACGGGGAGGAGAGACCCCACAGCTGGAAGGGGGACTGAGAGGAGAGACCCCACAGGAGGAAGCGGGACGGAGTGGGGAGATCCCACAGGAGGAAGGGGGACGGGGAGGAGAGACCCCACAGCTGGAAGGGGGACGGGGGGGAGAGATCCCACAGGAGGAACGGGGACCGGGAGGAGAGATACCACAGGAGGAATTGGGACGAAGAGCAGAGATCCCACAGCAGGAAGGGGGACGGGGAGGAGAGTCCCCACAGGAGGAAGGGGGACGGGGAGGAGAGAACCCACAGGAGGAAGGGTGACGGGGAGGAGAGATCCTACAGGAGGAAGGGGGACTGGGAGGAGAGACCCCACAGGAGGAAGGGGAACGGGAGGAGAGACCCCACAGGAGGAAGGGGGACGTGGAAGAGAGACCCCACAGGAGGAAGGGGGACGGGGAGAAGAGATCCCACAGGAGGAAGGGGGACGGGGTGGAGATCCCACTGGAGGAAGGGGGACGGGGAGGGAGATCCCACAGGAGGAAGGGGGACGTGCAGGGGAGATCCCACAGGAGGAAGGGGGACGGGCAGGGGAGATCCCACAGGAGGAAGGGGGACGGGGAGGGAAGATCCCACCGAAGGAAGGGGGACGTGGAGGGGAGATCCCACAGGAGGAAGGGGAACGGGGAGGGGAGATCCCACAGGAGGAAGGGGGACGGGCAGGAGAGATCCCACAGGAGGAAGGGGGACGGGCAGGAGAGATCCCACAGGAGGAAGGGGGACGGGCAGGGGAGATCCCACAGGAGGAAGGGGGACGGGGAGGGGAGATCCCACAGGAGGAAGGGGGACGTGGAGGGGAGATCCCACAGGAGGAAGGGGGACGAAGACGAGAGATCCCACAGGAGGAAGGGGGACGGGGCCGAGTAATCCCACAGGGGGAGGGGGAGGGGGTCGAGAGACCCCACAGGAGAAAGGGGGACGGGGACGAGAGACCCCACAGGAGGAAGGGGACGGGGACGAGAGACCCCACAGGAGGAAGGGGGACGGAGAGGAGAGATCCCACAGGAGGAATTGGGACGGGGAGCAGAGATCCCACAGGAGGAATTGGGACGGGGAGCAGAGATCCCACAGCAGGAAGGGGGACTGGGAGGAGAGATCCCACAGGAGGAAGGGGGACTGGGAGGAGAGACCCCACAGGAGGAAGGGGGACGGGGAGGAGAGAACCCACAGGAGGAAGTCGGACGGGGAGGAGAGAACCCACAGGAGGAAGTCGGACGGGGAGGAGAGATCCTACAGGAGGAAGGGGGATGGGGAGGAGAGACCCCACAGGTGGAAAGGGGACGGGGAGGAGAGACTCCACAGGAGGTTGGACGGGGAAGAGAGACCCCACAGGAGGACAGTGGACGGGGAGGAGAGACCCCACAGGAGGAAGGGGGACGGGGAGGAGAGATCCCACAGGAGGAAGGGGGACGGGGTGGAGATCCCACAGGAGGAAGGGGGATGTGGAGGGAGATCCCACAGGAGGAAGGGGGACGGGCAGGGGAGATCCCACAGGAGGAAGGGGGACGGGCAGGGGAGATCCCACAGGAGGAAGGGGGACGGGGAGGGAAGATCCCACAGGAGGAAGGGGTTCGTGCAGGGGAGACCCCACAGGAGAAAGGGGGACGGGGAGGAGAGACGCCACAGGAGGAAGGGGGACGGAGAGGGGAGATCCCACAGGAGGAAGGGGGACGGGGAGGGAAGGTCCCACAGGAGGAAGGGGGACGTGGAGGGGAGATCCCACAGGAGGAAGGGGGACGGGGAGGGGAGATCCCACATGAGGAAGGGGGACGGGGAGGGGAGATCCCACATGAGGAAGGGGGACGGGCAGGAGAGATCCCACAGGTGGAAGGGGGACGGGGCCGAGAGATCCCACAGGGGGAGGGGGAGGGGGAGGGGATATCCCACAGGAGGAAGGGGGACTGGGAGGAGAGACCCCACAGGAGGAAGGGGAACGGGAGGAGAGACCCCACAGGAGGAAGGGGGACGTGGAAGAGAGACCCCACAGGAGGAAGGGGGACGGGGAGAAGAGATCCCACAGGAGGAAGGGGGACGGGGTGGAGATCCCACTGGAGGAAGGGGGACGGGGAGGGAGATCCCACAGGAGGAAGGGGGACGGGCAGGGGAGATCCCACAGGAGGAAGGGGGACGGGCAGGGGAGATCCCACAGGAGGAAGGGGGACGGGGAGGGAAGATCCCACCGAAGGAAGGGGGACGTGGAGGGGAGATCCCACAGGAGGAAGGGGAACGGGGAGGGGAGATCCCACAGGAGGAAGGGGGACGAAGACGAGAGATCCCACAGGAGGAAGGGGGACGGGCAGGAGAGATCCCACAGGAGGAAGGGGGACGGGCAGGGGAGATCCCACAGGAGGAAGGGGGACGGGGAGGGAAGATCCCACAGGAGGAAGGGGGACGTGGAGGGGAGATCCCACAGGAGGAAGGGGGACGAAGACGGGAGATCCCACAGGAGGAAGGGGGACGAAGACGAGAGATCCCACAGGAGGAAGGGGGACGGGGCCGAGTAATCCCACAGGGGGAGGGGGAGGGGGTCGAGAGACCCCACAGGAGAAAGGGGGACGGGGACGAGAGACCCCACAGGAGGAAGGGGACGGGGACGAGAGACCCCACAGGAGGAAGGGGGACGGGGAGGAGAGATCCCACAGGAGGAATTGGGACGGGGAGCAGAGATCCCACAGGAGGAATTGGGACGGGGAGCAGAGATCCCACAGCAGGAAGGGGGACGGGGAGGAGAGATCCCACAGGAGGAAGGGGGACTGGGAGGAGAGACCCCACAGGAGGAAGGGGGACGGGGAGGAGAGAACCCACAGGAGGAAGTCGGACGGGGAGGAGAGAACCCACAGGAGGAAGTCGGACGGGGAGGAGAGATCCTACAGGAGAAAGGGGGATGGGGAGGAGAGACCCCACAGGTGGAAAGGGGACGGGGAGGAGAGACTCCACAGGAGGTTGGACGGGGAAGAGAGACCCCGCAGGAGGACAGTGGACGGGGAGGAGAGACCCCACAGGAGGAAGGGGGACGGGGAGGAGAGATCCCACAGGAGGAAGGGGGACGGGGTGGAGATCCCACAGGAGGAAGGGGGACGGGGAGCAGAGATCCCACAGGAGGAATTCGGACGGGGAGCAGAGATCCCACAGGAGGAAGGGGGACGGGCAGGGGAGATCCCACAGGAGGAAGGGGGACGGGGAGGGAAGATCCCACAGGAGGAAGGGGTTCGTGCAGGGGAGATCCCACAGGAGGAAGGGGGACGGGGAGGGGAGATCCCACATGAGGAAGGGGGACGGAGAGGAGAGATCCCACAGGCGGAAGGGCGACGGGCAGGAGAGATCCCACAGGTGGAAGGGGGACGGGGCCGAGAGATCCCACAGGGGGAGGGGGAGATCCCACAGGAGGAAGGGGGGCGGGGAGGGGAGATCCCACATGAGGAAGGGGGACGGAGAGGAGAGATCCCACAGGAGTAAGGGGGACGGTCAGGAGAGATCCCACAGGGGGACGGGGCTGAGAGATCCCACAGTGAGAAGGGGGACGGGGCCGAGTGATCCCACAGGGGGAGGGGGGAGGGGGAGGGGAGATCCCACAGGAGGAAGGGGGACGGGGAGTGGAGATCCCACAGGAGGAATGGGGACGGGGTGGAGATCCCAAAGGATGAATGGGGACGGGGACGAGAGACCCCACAGGAGGAAGGGGGACGGGGACGAGAGACCCCACAGGAGAAAGGGGGACGGGGAGGAGAGACGCCACAGGAGGAAGGGGGACGGAGAGGGGAGATCCCACAGGAGGAAGGGGGACGGGGAGGGAAGGTCCCACAGGAGGAAGGGGGACGTGGAGGGGAGATCCCACAGGAGGAAGGGGGACGGGGAGGGGAGATCCCACATGAGGAAGGGGGACGGAGAGGAGAGATCCCACAGGCGGAAGGGGGACGGGCAGGAGAGATCCCACAGGTGGAAGGGGGACGGGGCCGAGAGATCCCACAGGGGGAGGGGGAGGGGGAGGGGATATCCCACAGGAGGAAGGGGGACGGGGAGGAGAGACCCCACAGGAGGAAGGGGGACGGAGAGGAGAGATCCCACAGGAGGAACGGGGACCGGGAGGAGAGATCCCACAGGAGGAATTGGAACGGGGAGCAGAGATCCCACAGCAGGAAGGGGGACGGGGAGGAGAGAACCCGCAGGAGGACGGTGGACGGGGAGGAGAGACCCCACAGGAGGAAGGGGGACGGGGAGGAGAGATCCCACAGGAGGAAGGGGTATGGGAACGAGCGATCACACAGGAGGAAGGGGGACGGGGACGAGAGATCGTACAGGAGGAAGGGGGACGGGGACGAGAGATCGTACAGGAGGAAGGGGGACGGGGTCGAGAGACCCCACAGGAGGAAGGGGGAATGGGAGGAGAGATCCCACAGGATGAGCGGTGACGGGGAGGAGAGTCCCCACAGGAGGAAGGGGGACGGGGAGGAGAGATACCACAGGAGGAATTGGGACGAAGAGCAGAGATCCCACAGCAGGAAGGGGGACGGGGAGGAGAGTCCACACAGGAGGAAGGGGGACGGGGAGGAGAAAACCCACAGGAGGAAGGGTGACGGGGAGGAGAGATCCTACAGGAGGAAGGGGGACTGGGAGGAGAGACCCCACAGGAGGAAGGGGAACGGGAGGAGAGACCCCACAGGAGGAAGGGGGACGTGGAAGAGAGACCCCACAGGAGGAAGGGGGACGGGGAGAAGAGATCCCACAGGAGGAAGGGGGACGGGGTGGAGATCCCACTGGAGGAAGGCGGACGGGGAGGGAGATCCCACAGGAGGAAGGGGGACGGGCAGGGGAGATCCCACAGGAGGAAGGGGGACGGGCAGGGGAGATCCCACAGGAGGAAGGGGGACGGGGAGGGAAGATCCCACCGAAGGAAGGGGGACGTGGAGGGGAGATCCCACAGGAGGAAGGGGAACGGGGAGGGGAGATCCCACAGGAGGAAGGGGGACGAAGACGAGAGATCCCACAGGAGGAAGGGGGACGGGCAGGAGAGATCCCACAGGAGGAAGGGGGACGGGCAGGGGAGATCCCACAGGAGGAAGGGGGACGGGGAGGGAAGATCCCACAGGAGGAAGGGGGACGTGGAGGGGAGATCCCACAGGAGGAAGGGGGACGAAGACGGGAGATCCCACAGGAGGAAGGGGGACGAAGACGAGAGATCCCACAGGAGGAAGGGGGACGGGGACGAGAGACCCCACAGGAGGAAGGGGGACGGGGAGCAGAGATCCCACAGGGGGACGGGGCTGAGAGATCCCACAGTGAGAAGGGGGACGGGGCCGAGTGATCCCACAGGGGGAGGGGGAGGGGGAGGGGAGATCCCACAGGAGGAAGGGGGACGGGGAGTGGAGATCCCACAGGAGGAAGGGGGATGGGGTGGAGATCCCAAAGGATGAATGGGGACGGGGACGAGAGACCCCACAGGAGGAAGGGGTCGGGGACGAGAGACCCCACAGGAGAAAGGGGGACGGGGAGGAGAAACGCCACAGGAGGAAGGGGGACGGAGAGGGGAGATCCTACAGGAGGAAGGGGGACGGGGAGGAGAGACCCAACAGGAGGAAGGGGGACGGAGGGGAGAGATCCCACAGGAGGAACGGGGACCGGGAGGAGAGATCCCACAGGAGGAATTGGGACGGGCAGCAGAGATCCCACAGCAGGAAGGAGGACGGAGAGGAGAGACCCCACAGGAGGAAGGGGGACGGGGAGGAGAGAAACCACAGGAGGAAGTTGGACGGGGAGCAGAGAACCCACAGGAGGATGGTGGACGGGGAGGAGAGATCCTACAGGAGGAAGGGGGATGGGGAGGAGAGACCCCACAGTTGGAAAGGGGATGGGGTGGAGAGACCCCACAGGAGGAAGGTGGACGGGGAAGAGAGACCCCACAGGAGGAATGGGTACGGGGAAGAGAGACCCCACAGGAGGACGGTGGACGGGGAGGAGAGACCCCACAGGAGGAAGGGGGACGGGGAGGAGAGATCCCACAGGAGGAAGGGGGATGGGAACGAGCGATCACACAGGTGGAAGGGGGACGGGGACGAGAGATCCCACAGGAGGAAGGGGGACGGGGACGAGAGATCGTACAGGAGGAAGGGGGACGGGGACGAGAGATCGTACAGCAGGAAGGGGGACGGGGACGAGAGACCCCACAGGAGGAAGGGGGAATTGGAGGAGAGATCCCACAGGATGAGCGGTGACGGGGAGGAGAGTCCCCACAGGAGGAAGGGGGACGGGGAGGAGTGATCGAACAAGAGGAAGAGGGACGGGGAGGAGAGATCCCACAGGAGGAATGGGGACGGGGAGGAGAGATCCCACAGGAGGAATGTGGACGGGGGAGAGATCCCACAGTGAGAAGGGGGAGGGGGCCAAGAGATCCCACAGTGAGAAGGGGGAAGGGGCCGAGAGACCCCACAGGGGGAAGGGGGAGGGGGCCGAGAGACCCCACAGGGGGAAGGGGGACGGGAGGGGAGATCCCACAGGTGGAAGGGGGACGGGGAGGGGAGATCCAACAGGAGGACGGGGGACGGGGAGGGGAGATCACACAGGAGGAAGGGGGACGGGGAGGAGAGATCCCACGGGAGGAAGGGGGACGGGGAGGGGAGATCACACAGGAGGAAGGGGGACGGGGAGGGGAGATCCCACAGGAGGAAGACGGAAGGGCTGGAAATATCACACAGAAGGAAGGGGGACGGGGAGGAGCGATCCCACAGGTGGAAGGGGGACGGGGACGAGAGATCCCACAGGAGGTAGGGGGACGGGGACGAGAGATCGTACAGGAGGAAGGGGGACGGGGGCGAGAGATCGTACAGGAGGAAGGGGGACGGGGACGAGAGACCCCACAGGAGGAAGGGGGAATGGGAGGAGAGATCCCACAGGATGAGGGATGACGGGGAGGAGAGATCCCACAGGTGGAAGGGGACGGGGAGGAGAGTCCCCACAGGAGGAAGGGGGACGGGGAGGAGAGATCGAAAAAGAGGAAGAGGGGGGGAGGAGAGATCGTACAAAAGGAAGGGGGACGGGGAGGAGAGATCCCACAGGTGGAATTGGGACGAGGAGGAGAGATCCCACAGGAGGAATGTGGACGGGGGAGAGATCCCACAGTGAGAAGGGGGAGGGGGCCAAGAGATCCCACAGTGAGAAGGGGGAAGGGGCCGAGAGACCCCACAGGGGGAAGGGGGAGGGGGCCGAGAGACCCCACAGGGGGAAGGGGGACGGGGGGGGAGATCCCACAGGAGGAAGGGGGACGGGCAGGAGAGATCCCACAGTGAGAAGGGGGACGGGGCCGAGTGATCCCACAGGGGGAGGAAAGAGGGGGAGGGGAGATCCCACAGGAGGAAGGGGGACGGGTAGGGAGATCCCACAGGAGGAAGGGGGACGGGGTGGAGATCCCAAAGTATGAATGGGGACGGGGACGAGAGACCCCACAGGAGGAAGGGGGACGGGGACGAGAGACCCCACAGGAGAAAGGGGGACGGGGAGGAGAGACGCCACAGGAGGAAGGGGGACGGAGAGGGGAGATCCCACAGGAGGAAGGGGGACGGGGAGGAGAGACCCAACAGGAGGAAGGGGGACGGAGGGGAGAGATCCCACAGGAGGAACGGGGACCGGGAGGAGAGATCCCACAGGAGGAATTGGGACGGGGAGCAGAGATCCCTCAGCAGGATGGAGGACGGAGAGGAGAGTCCCCACAGGAGGAAGGGGGACGTGGAGCAGAGAACCCACAGGAGGAAGTTGGACGGGGAGCAGAGAACCCACAGGAGGATGGGGGACGGGGAGGAGAGATCCTACAGGAGGAAGGGGGATGGGGAGGAGAGACCCCACAGTTGGAAAGGGGATGGGGAGGAGAGACCCCACAGGAGGAAGGTGGACGGGGAAGAGAGACCCCACAGGAGGAATGGGGACGGGGAAGAGAGACCCCACAGGAGGACGGTGGACGGGGAGGAGAGACCCCACAGGAGGAAGGGGGATGGGGAGGAGAGATCCCACAGGAGGAAGGGGGATGGGAACGAGCGATCACACAGGAGGAAGGGGGACGGGGACGAGAGATCGTACAGGAGGAAGGGGGAATGGGAGGAGAGATCCCACAGGATGAGCGGTGACGGGGAGGAGAGTCCCCACAGGAGGAAGGGGGACGGGGAGGAGTGATCGAACAAGAGGAAGAGGGACGGGGAGGAGCGATCCCACTGGAGGAAGGTGGACGGGGAGTGGAGATCCCACTGGAGGAAGGGGGATGTGGAGGGGAGATCCAACAGGAGGAAGGGGGACGGGGAGGAGTGATCGAACAAGAGGAAGAGGGACGGGGAGGAGAGATCCCACAGGAGGAATGGGGACGGGGAGGAGAGATCCCACAGGAGGAATGTGGACGGGGGAGAGATCCCACAGTGAGAAGGGGGAGGGGGCCAAGAGATCCCACAGTGAGAAGGGGGAAGGGGCCGAGAGACCCCACAGGGGGAAGGGGGAGGGGGCCGAGAGACCCCTCAGGGGGAAGGGGGACGGGGAGGGGAGATCCCACAGGAGGAAGGGGGACGGGGATGGGAGATCCCACTGGAGGAAGGTGGACGGGGAGATCCCACAGGAGGACGAGGGACGGGGAGGGGAGATCACACAGGAGGAAGGGGGACGGGGAGGAGAGATCCCACGGGAGGAAGGGGGACGGGGAGGGGAGATCACACAGGAGGAAGGGGGACGGGGAGGGGAGATCCCACAGGAGGAAGACGGAAGGGCTGGAAATATCACACAGAAGGAAGGGGGACGGGGAGGAGCGATCCCACAGGTGGAAGGGGGACGGGGACGAGAGATCCCACAGGAGGTAGGGGGACGGGGACGAGAGATCGTACAGGAGGAAGGGGGACGGGGGCGAGAGATCGTACAGGAGGAAGGGGGACGGGGACGAGAGACCCCACAGGAGGAAGGGGGAATGGGAGGAGAGATCCCACAGGATGAGGGATGACGGGGAGGAGAGATCCCACAGGTGGAAGGGGACGGGGAGGAGAGTCCCCACAGGAGGAAGGGGGACGGGGAGGAGAGATCGAGAAAGAGGAAGAGGGGGGGAGGAGAGATCGTACAAAAGGAAGGGGGACGGGGAGGAGAGATCCCACAGGTGGAATTGGGACGAGGAGGAGAGATCCCACAGGAGGAATGTGGACGGGGGAGAGATCCCACAGTGAGAAGGGGGAGGGGGCCAAGAGATCCCACAGTGAGAAGGGGGAAGGGGCCGAGAGACCCCACAGGGGGAAGGGGGAGGGGGCCGAGAGACCCCACAGGGGGAAGGGGGACGGGGGGGGAGATCCCACAGGAGGAAGGGGGACGTGGAGGGGAGATACCACAGGAGGAAGGGGGACGGGGAGGGGAGATCCCACAGGAGGAAGGGGGACGGGGAGGGGAGATCCCACATGAGGAAGGGGGACGGAGAGGAGAGATCCCACAGGAGGAAGGGGGACGGGCAGGAGAGATCCCACAGTGAGAAGGGGGACGGGGCCGAGTGATCCCACAGGGGGAGGAAAGAGGGGGAGGGGAGATCCCACAGGAGGAAGGGGGACGGGGAGGGAGATCCCACAGGAGGAAGGGGGACGGGGTGGAGATCCCAAAGTATGAATGGGGACGGGGACGAGAGACCCCACAGGAGGAAGGGGGACGGGGACGAGAGACCCCACAGGAGAAAGGGGGACGGGGAGGAGAGACGCCACAGGAGGAAGGGGGACGGAGAGGGGAGATCCCACAGGAGGAAGGGGGACGGGGAGGAGAGACCCAACAGGAGGAAGGGGGACGGAGGGGAGAGATCCCACAGGAGGAACGGGGACCGGGAGGAGAGATCCCACAGGAGGAATTGGGACGGGGAGCAGAGATCCCTCAGCAGGATGGAGGACGGAGAGGAGAGTCCCCACAGGAGGAAGGGGGACGTGGAGGAGAGAACCCACAGGAGGAAGTTGGACGGGGAGCAGAGAACCCACAGGAGGATGGGGGACGGGGAGGAGAGATCCTACAGGAGGAAGGGGGATGGGGAGGAGAGACCCCACAGTTGGAAAGGGGATGGGGAGGAGAGACCCCACAGGAGGAAGGTGGACGGGGAAGAGAGACCCCACAGGAGGAATGGGGACGGGGAAGAGAGACCCCACAGGAGGACGGTGGACGGGGAGGAGAGACCCCACAGGAGGAAGGGGGACGGGGAGGAGAGATCCCACAGGAGGAAGGGGGATGGGAACGAGCGATCACACAGGAGGAAGGGGGACGGGGACGAGAGATCGTACAGGAGGAAGGGGGAATGGGAGGAGAGATCCCACAGGATGAGCGGTGACGGGGAGGAGAGTCCCCACAGGAGGAAGGGGGACGGGGAGGAGTGATCGAACAAGAGGAAGAGGGACGGGGAGGAGAGATCCCACTGGAGGAAGGTGGACGGGGAGTGGAGATCCCACTGGAGGAAGGGGGATGTGGAGGGGAGATCCAACAGGAGGACGGGGGACGGGGAGGGGAGATCACACAGGAGGAAGGGGGACGGGGAGGAGAGATCCCACGGGAGGAAGGGGGACGGGGAGGGGAGATCCCACAGGAGGAAGGGGGACGGGGAGGGGAGATCCCACAGGAGGAAGGGGGACGGGCAGGAAATATCACACAGAAGGAAGGGGGACGGGGAGGAGCGATCCCACAGGTGGAAGGGGGACGGGGACGAGAGATCCCACAGGAGGTAGGGGGACGGGGACGAGAGATCGTACAGGAGGAAGGGGGACGGGGGCGAGAGATCGTACAGGAGGAAGGGGTACGGGGACGAGAGACCCCACAGGAGGAAGGGGGAATGGGAGGAGAGATCCCACAAGATGAGGGGTGACGGGGAGGAGAGATCCACAGGTGGAAGGGGACGGGGAGGAGAGACCCCACAGGAGGAAGGGGGACTGGGAGGAGAGATCGAAAAAGAGGAAGAGGGGTGGAGGAGAGATCGTACAAAAGGAACGGGGACGGGGAGGAGAGATCCCACAGGAGGAATTGGGACGGGGAGGAGAGATCCCACAGGAGGAATGTGGACGGGGGAGAGATCCCACAGTGAGAAGGGGGAGGGGGCCAAGAGATCCCACAGTGAGAAGGGGGAAGGGGCCGAGAGACCCCACAGGGGGAAGGGGGAGGGGGCCGAGAGACCCCACAGGGGAAGGGGGACGGGGGGGGGGAGATCCCACAGGAGGAAGGGGGACGTGGAGGGAGATACCACAGGAGGAAGGGGGGACGGGGAGGGGAGATCCCACATGAGGAAGGGGGACGGAGAGGAGAGATCCCACAGGCGGGAGGGGGACGGGCAGGAGAGATCCCACAGGTGGAAGGGGGACGGGGCCGAGAGATCCCACAGGGGAGGGGGAGGTGGAGGGGAGATCCCACAGGAGGAAGGGGGACGGGGAGGGGAGATCCCACATGAGGAAGGGGGACGGAGAGGAGAGATCCCACAGGAGGAAGGGGGACGGGCAGGAGAGACCCACAGTGAGAAGGGGGGACGGGGGCCGAGTGATCCCACAGGGGGAGGGGGGGAGGGGGAGGGGAGATCCCACAGGAGGAAGGGGGACGGGGAGGGAGATCCCACAGGAGGAAGGGGGACGGGGTGGAGATCCCAAAGGATGAATGGGGACGGGGACGAGAGACCCCACAGGAGGAAGGGGGACGGGGACGAGAGACCCCACAGGAGGAAGTGGGACGGGAGGGGAGATCCCACAGGAGGAAGGGGGACGGGGAGGAGAGACCCAACAGGAGGAAGGGGGACGGGAACGGGGACCGGGAGGAGAGATCCCACAGGAGGAATTGGGACGGGGAGCAGAGATCCCTCAGCAGGATGGAGGACGGAGAGGAGAGTCCCCACAGGAGGAAGGGGGACGTGGAGGAGAGAACCCACAGGAGGAAGTTGGACGGGGAGCAGAGAACCCACAGGAGGATGGGGGACGGGGAGGGAGAGACCCCACAGGGGGAAGGGGGGACGGGAGGGGAGATCCCACATGAGGAAGGGGGACGGAGAGGAGAGATCCCACAGGAGGAAGGGGGACGGGCAGGAGAGATCCCACAATGAGAAGGGGGGACGGGGCCGAGTGATCCCACAGGGGGGAGGGGGGAGGGGGAGATGAGATCCCACAGGAGGAAGGGGGACGGGGAGGGGAGATCCACAGTGAGAAGGGGGAGGGGGCCAAGAGATCCCACAGTGAGAAGGGGGAAGGGGCCGAGAGACCCCACAGGGGGAAGGGGGGAGGGGGCCGAGAGACCCCACAGGGGGGAAGGGGGGACGGGAGGGGAGATCCCACAGGAGGAAGAGGAACGGGGAGGAGATCCCACTTGAGGAAGGGGGACGGAGAGGATAGATCCCACAGGCGGAAGGGGGACGGGCAGGAGAGATCCCACAGGTGGAAGGGGGACGGGGCCGAGAGATCCCACAGGGGGAGGGGGGAGGGGGAGATGAGATCCCACAGGAGGAAGGGGGACGGGGAGCGGAGATCCCACAGGAGGAAGGGGGACGGGGTGGAGATCCCAAAGGATGAATGGGGACGGGGACGAGAGACCCCACAGGAGGAAGGGGGACGGGACGAGAGACTCCACAGGAGAAAGGGGGACGGGGTGGAGAGACGCCACAGGAGGAAGGGGGACGGAGAGGGGAGATCCCACAGGAGGAAGAGGGACGGGGAGGAGAGACCCAACAGGAGGAAGGGGGACGGAGGGGAGAGATCCCACAGGAGGAACGGGGACCGGGAGGAGAGATCCCACAGGAGGAATTGGGACGGGGAGCAGAGATCCCACAGCAGGATGGAGGACGGAGAGGAGAGTCCCCACAGGAGGAAGGGGGACGGGGAGGAGAGAACCCACAGGAGGAAGTTGGACGGGGAGCAGAGAACCCACAGGAGGATGGGGGACGGGGAGGAGTGATCCTACAGGAGGAAGAGGGATGGAGAGGAGAGACCTCACAGTTGGAAAGGGGATGGGGAGGAGAAGGTGGACGGGGAAGAGAGACCCCACAGGAGGAATGGGGACGGGGAAGTGAGACCCCACAGGAGGACGGTGGACGGGGAGGAGAGACCCCACAGGAGGAAGGGGGACGGGGAGGAGAGATCCCACAGGAGGAAGGGGGATGGGAACGAGCGATCACACAGGTGGAATGGGGACGGGGACGAGAGATCCCACAGGAGGAAGGGGGACGGGGACGAGAGATCGTACAGGAGGAAGGGGGACGGGGACGAGAGATCGTACAGGAGGAAGGGGGACGGGGACGAGAGACCCCACAGGAGGAAGGGGGAATGGGAGGAGAGATCCCACAGGATGAGCGGTGACGGGGAGGAGAGTCCCCACAGGAGGACGGGGGACGGGGAGGAGTGATCAAACAAGAGGAAGAGGGACGGGGAGGAGAGATCCCTCAGGAGGAATGGGGACGGGGAGGAGAGATCCCACAGGAGGAATGTGGACGGGGAGGAGAGATCCCACAGGAGGAATGTGGACGGGGGAGCGATCCCACAGTGAGAAGGGGGAGGGGGCCGAGATCCCACAGTGAGAAGGGGGAAGGGGCCGAGAGACCCCACAGGGGGATGGGGGAGGGGGCCGAGAGACCCCACAGGGGGAAGGGGGACGGGAGGGGAGATCCCACAGGAGGAAGGGGAACGGGGAGGAGATCCCACAGGAGGAAGGGGGACGGGGAGGAGATCCCACAGGAGGAAGGGGGACGGGGAGGGGAGATCCCACTGGAGGAAGGTGGACGGGGAGTGGAGATCCCACTGGAGGAAGGGGGATGTGGAGGGGAGATCCAACAGGAGGACGGGGGACGGGGAGGGAAGATCCAACAGGAGGACGGGGGACGGGGAGGGGAGATCACACAGGAGGAAGGGGGACGGGGAGGAGAGATCCCACGGGAGGAAGGGGGACGGGGAGGGAGATCCCACAGGAGGAAGGGGACGGGGAGGGGAGATCCCACAGGAGGAAGGGGGACGGGCAGGAAAGATCACACAGAAGGAAGGGGGACGGGGAGGAGCGATCCCACAGGAGGAAGGGAGACGGGGAAGAGCGATCCCACAGGAGAAAAGTGGACGGGGGAGAGGAGATCCCACAGGAGGATGGGGGACGGGGACGAGAGACCCCACAGGAGGAAGGGGGACAGGGACGAGAGACCTCACAGGTGGAAGGGGGACTGGGACGAGAGATCGTACAGGAGGAAGGGGGACGGGGACGAGAGATCGTACAGGAGGAAGGGGGACGGGGACGAGAGACCCACAGGAGGAAGGGGGAATGGGAGGAGAGATCCCACAGGATGAGGGGTGACGGGGAGGAGAGATCCACAGGTGGAAGGGGACGGGGAGGAGAGTCCCCACAGGAGGAAGGTGGACGGGGAGGAGAGATCGAACAAGAGGAAGAGGGACGGGGAGGAGAGATCGTACAAAAGGAAGGGGGACGGGAGGAGAGATCCCACAGGAGGAATTGGGACGGGGAGGAGAGATCCCACAGGAGGAATGTGGACGGGGGAGAGATCCCACAGTGAGAAGGGGGAGGGGGCCAAGAGATCCCACAGTGAGAAGGGGGAAGCGGCCGAGAGACCCCACAGGGGGAAGGGGGAGGGGACCGAGAGACCCCACAGGGGGAAGGGGGAGGGGGCCGAGAGACCCCACAGGGCGAAGGGGGACGGGGAGGGGAGATCCCACAGGAGGAAGGGGGACGGGGAGGAGATCCCACAGGAGGAAGGGGGACGGGGAGGGGAGATCCCACTGGAGGAAGGTGGACGGGGAGTGGAGATCCCACTGGAGGAAGGGGGATGTGGAGGGGAGATCCAACAGGAGGAAGGGGGACGGGGTGGGGAGATCCCACAGGAGGAAGGGGACGGGGTGGGGAGATCCCACGGGAGGAAGGGGGAAGGGAAGGGGAGATCCCACAGGAGGAAGGGGGACGGGGGGGGAGATCCCACAGGAGGAAGGGGGATGGGCAGGAAAGATCACACAGAAGGAAGGGGGACGGGGTGGTGCGATCCCACAGGAGGAACGGGGACGGGGAAGAGCGATCCCACAGGAGAAAAGTGGACGGGGAGAGGAGATCCCACAGGAGGATGGGGGACGGGGACGAGAGACCCCACAGGAGGAAGGGGGACAGGGACGAGAGACCCCACAGGAGAAAGGGGGACGGGGAGGAGAGATCCCACAGTAGAAAGGGGGACGGGGAGGAGAGATCCCACAGGAGAAGGGGGACGGGGAGCAGAGATCCCACAGCAGGAAGGGGGACGGGGAGGAGATCCCACAGGAGGAAGGGGACGGGGAGGAGAGATCCCACAGGAGGAAGGGGGACGGGGAAGAGAGACCCCACAGGAGGAAGAGTGACGGGGAGGAGAGACCCCACAGGAGGAAGGGGGACGGGGAGGAGAGACCCCACTGGAGGAAGGGGGACGGGGAGGAGAGACTCCACAGGAGGAAGGGTGACGGGGAAGAGAGACCCCAAAGGAGAAGGGTGACGGGGAAGAGAGACCCCACAGGAGGATGGGTGACAGGGAGGAGAGACCTCACAGGTGGAAGGGGGACTGGGACGAGAGATCGTACAGGAGGAAGGGGGACGGGGACGAGAGATCGTACAGGAGGAAGGGGGACGGGGACGAGAGACCCCACAGGAGGAAGGGGGAATGGGAGGAGAGATCCCACAGGATGAGGGGTGACGGGGAGGAGAGATCCACAGGTGGAAGGGGACGGGGAGGAGAGTCCCCACAGGAGGAAGGTGGACGGGGAGGAGAGATCGAACAAGAGGAAGAGGGACGGGGAGGAGAGATCGTACAAAAGGAAGGGGGACGGGGAGGAGAGATCCCACAGGAGGAATTGGGACGGGGAGGAGAGATCCCACAGGAGGAATGTGGACGGGGGAGAGATCCCACAGTGAGAAGGGGGAGGGGGCCAAGAGATCCCACAGTGAGAAGGGGGAAGCGGCCGAGAGACCCCACAGGGGAAGGGGGAGGGGACCGAGAGACCCCACAGGGGAAGGGGGAGGGGGCCGAGAGACCCCACAGGGGGAAGGGGGACGGGGAGGGGAGATCCCACAGGAGGAAGGGGGACGGGGAGGAGATCCCACAGGAGGAAGTGGGACGGGGAGGGGATATCCCACTGGAGGAAGGTGGACGGGGAGTGGAGATCCCACTGGAGGAAGGGGGATGTGGAGGGGAGATCCAACAGGAGGAAGGGGGACGGGGTGGGGAGATCCCACAGGAGGAAGGGGGACGGGGTGGGGAGATCCCACGGGAGGAAGGGGGACGGGAAGGGGAGATCCCACAGGAGGAAGGGGGACGGGGGGGGGAGATCCCACAGGAGGAAGGGGGATGGGCAGGGAAGATCACACAGAAGGAAGGGGGACGGGGAGTGGAGATCCCACTGGAGGAAGGGGGATGTGGAGGGGAGATCCAACAGGAGGAAGGGGGACGGGGAGGAGTGATCGAACAAGAGGAAGAGGGACGGGGAGGAGAGATCCCACAGGAGGAATGGGGACGGGGAGGAGAGATCCCACAGGAGGAATGTGGACGGGGGAGAGATCCCACAGTGAGAAGGGGGAGGGGGCCAAGAGATCCCACAGTGAGAAGGGGGAAGGGGCCGAGAGACCCCACAGGGGGAAGGGGGAGGGGGCCGAGAGACCCCTCAGGGGGAAGGGGGACGGGGAGGGGAGATCCCACAGGAGGAAGGGGGACGGGGATGGGAGATCCCACTGGAGGAAGGTGGACGGGGAGATCCCACAGGAGGACGAGGGACGGGGAGGGGAGATCACACAGGAGGAAGGGGGACGGGAGGAGAGATCCCACGGGAGGAAGGGGGACGGGGAGGGGAGATCACACAGGAGGAAGGGGACGGGGAGGGGAGATCCCACAGGAGGAAGACGGAAGGGCTGGAAATATCACACAGAAGGAAGGGGGACGGGGAGGAGCGATCCCACAGGTGGAAGGGGGACGGGGACGAGAGATCCCACAGGAGGTAGGGGGACGGGGACGAGAGATCGTACAGGAGGAAGGGGGACGGGGGCGAGAGATCGTACAGGAGGAAGGGGGACGGGGACGAGAGACCCCACAGGAGGAAGGGGGAATGGGAGGAGAGATCCCACAGGATGAGGGATGACGGGGAGGAGAGATCCCACAGGTGGAAGGGGACGGGGAGGAGAGTCCCCACAGGAGGAAGGGGGACGGGGAGGAGAGATCGAGAAAGAGGAAGAGGGGGGGAGGAGAGATCGTACAAAAGGAAGGGGGACGGGGAGGAGAGATCCCACAGGTGGAATTGGGACGAGGAGGAGAGATCCCACAGGAGGAATGTGGACGGGGGAGAGATCCCACAGTGAGAAGGGGGAGGGGGCCAAGAGATCCCACAGTGAGAAGGGGGAAGGGGCCGAGAGACCCCACAGGGGGAAGGGGGAGGGGGCCGAGAGACCCCACAGGGGGAAGGGGGACGGGGGGGGAGATCCCACAGGAGGAAGGGGGACGTGGAGGGGAGATACCACAGGAGGAAGGGGGACGGGGAGGGGAGATCCCACAGGAGGAAGGGGGACGGGGAGGGGAGATCCCACATGAGGAAGGGGGACGGAGAGGAGAGATCCCACAGGAGGAAGGGGGACGGGCAGGAGAGATCCCACAGTGAGAAGGGGGACGGGGCCGAGTGATCCCACAGGGGGAGGAAAGAGGGGGAGGGGAGATCCCACAGGAGGAAGGGGGACGGGGAGGGAGATCCCACAGGAGGAAGGGGGACGGGGTGGAGATCCCAAAGTATGAATGGGGACGGGGACGAGAGACCCCACAGGAGGAAGGGGGACGGGGACGAGAGACCCCACAGGAGAAAGGGGGACGGGGAGGAGAGACGCCACAGGAGGAAGGGGGACGGAGAGGGGAGATCCCACAGGAGGAAGGGGGACGGGGAGGAGAGACCCAACAGGAGGAAGGGGGACGGAGGGGAGAGATCCCACAGGAGGAACGGGGACCGGGAGGAGAGATCCCACAGGAGGAATTGGGACGGGGAGCAGAGATCCCTCAGCAGGATGGAGGACGGAGAGGAGAGTCCCCACAGGAGGAAGGGGGACGTGGAGGAGAGAACCCACAGGAGGAAGTTGGACGGGGAGCAGAGAACCCACAGGAGGATGGGGGACGGGGAGGAGAGATCCTACAGGAGGAAGGGGGATGGGGAGGAGAGACCCCACAGTTGGAAAGGGGATGGGGAGGAGAGACCCCACAGGAGGAAGGTGGACGGGGAAGAGAGACCCCACAGGAGGAATGGGGACGGGGAAGAGAGACCCCACAGGAGGACGGTGGACGGGGAGGAGAGACCCCACAGGAGGAAGGGGGACGGGGAGGAGAGATCCCACAGGAGGAAGGGGGATGGGAACGAGCGATCACACAGGAGGAAGGGGGACGGGGACGAGAGATCGTACAGGAGGAAGGGGGAATGGGAGGAGAGATCCCACAGGATGAGCGGTGACGGGGAGGAGAGTCCCCACAGGAGGAAGGGGGACGGGGAGGAGTGATCGAACAAGAGGAAGAGGGACGGGGAGGAGAGATCCCACTGGAGGAAGGTGGACGGGGAGTGGAGATCCCACTGGAGGAAGGGGGATGTGGAGGGGAGATCCAACAGGAGGACGGGGGACGGGGAGGGGAGATCACACAGGAGGAAGGGGGACGGGGAGGAGAGATCCCACGGGAGGAAGGGGGACGGGGAGGGGAGATCCCACAGGAGGAAGGGGGACGGGGAGGGGAGATCCCACAGGAGGAAGGGGGACGGGCAGGAAATATCACACAGAAGGAAGGGGGACGGGGAGGAGCGATCCCACAGGTGGAAGGGGGACGGGGACGAGAGATCCCACAGGAGGTAGGGGGACGGGGACGAGAGATCGTACAGGAGGAAGGGGGACGGGGGCGAGAGATCGTACAGGAGGAAGGGGTACGGGGACGAGAGATCGAAAAAGAGGAAGAGGGGTGGAGGAGAGATCGTACAAAAGGAACGGGGACGGGGAGGAGAGATCCCACAGGAGGAATTGGGACGGGGAGGAGAGATCCCACAGGAGGAATGTGGACGGGGGAGAGATCCCACAGTGAGAAGGGGGAGGGGGCCAAGAGATCCCACAGTGAGAAGGGGGAAGGGGCCGAGAGACCCCACAGGGGGAAGGGGGAGGGGGCCGAGAGACCCCACAGGGGGAAGGGGGACGGGGGGGGAGATCCCACAGGAGGAAGGGGGACGTGGAGGGGAGATACCACAGGAGGAAGGGGGACGGGGAGGGGAGATCACACATGAGGAAGGGGGACGGAGAGGAGAGATCCCACAGGCGGAAGGGGGACGGGCAGGAGAGATCCCACAGGTGGAAGGGGGACGGGGCCGAGAGATCCCACAGGGGGAGGGGGAGGTGGAGGGGAGATCCCACAGGAGGAAGGGGGACGGGGAGGGGAGATCCCACATGAGGAAGGGGGACGGAGAGGAGAGATCCCACAGGAGGAAGGGGGACGGGCAGGAGAGACCCCACAGTGAGAAGGGGGACGGGGCCGAGTGATCCCACAGGGGGAGGGGGGAGGGGGAGGGGAGATCCCACAGGAGGAAGGGGGACGGGGAGGGAGATCCCACAGGAGGAAGGGGGACGGGGTGGAGATCCCAAAGGATGAATGGGGACGGGGACGAGAGACCCCACAGGAGGAAGGGGGACGGGGACGAGAGACCCCACAGGAGAAAGGGGGACGGGGAGGAGAGACGCCACAGGAGGAAGGGGGACGGAGAGGGGAGATCCCACAGGAGGAAGGGGGACGGGGAGGAGAGACCCAACAGGAGGAAGGGGGACGGAACGGGGACCGGGAGGAGAGATCCCACAGGAGGAATTGGGACGGGGAGCAGAGATCCCTCAGCAGGATGGAGGACGGAGAGGAGAGTCCCCACAGGAGGAAGGGGGACGTGGAGGAGAGAACCCACAGGAGGAAGTTGGACGGGGAGCAGAGAACCCACAGGAGGATGGGGGACGGGGAGGAGAGATCCTACAGGAGGAAGGGGGATGGGGAGGAGAGACCCCACAGTTGGAAAGGGGATGGGGAGGAGAGACCCCACAGGATGAGCGGTGACGGGGAGGAGAGTCCCCACAGGAGGAAGGGGGACGGGGAGGAGTGATCCCACAGGATGAGCGGTGACGGGGAGGAGAGTCCCCACAGGAGGAAGGGGGACGGGGAGGAGTGATCAAACAAGAGGAAGAAGGACGGGGAGGAGAGATCCCACAGGAGGAATGGGGACGGGGAGGATAGATCCCACAGGAGGAATGTGGTTGGGGAGGAGAGATCCCACAGGAGGAATGTGGACGGGGGAGAGATCCCACAGTGAGAAGGGGGAGGGGGCCAAGAGATCCCACAGTGAGAAGGGGGAAGGGGCCGAGAGACCCCACAGGGGGAAGGGGGAGGGGGCCGAGAGACCCCACAGGGGGAAGGGGGACGGGAGGGGAGATCCCACAGGAGGAAGGGGGACGGGGAGGAGAGACCCAACAGGAGGAAGGGGGACGGAACGGGGACCGGGAGGAGAGATCCCACAGGAGGAATTGGGACGGGGAGCAGAGATCCCTCAGCAGGATGGAGGACGGAGAGGAGAGTCCCCACAGGAGGAAGGGGGACGTGGAGGAGAGAACCCACAGGAGGAAGTTGGACGGGGAGCAGAGAACCCACAGGAGGATGGGGGACGGGGAGGAGAGACCCCACAGGGGGAAGGGGGACGGGAGGGGAGATCCCACATGAGGAAGGGGGACGGAGAGGAGAGATCCCACAGGAGGAAGGGGGACGGGCAGGAGAGATCCCACAATGAGAAGGGGGACAGGGCCGAGTGATCCCACAGGGGGAGGGGGGAGGGGGAGATGAGATCCCACAGGAGGAAGGGGGACGGGGAGGGGAGATCCCACAGTGAGAAGGGGGAGGGGGCCAAGAGATCCCACAGTGAGAAGGGGGAAGGGGCCGAGAGACCCCACAGGGGGAAGGGGGAGGGGGCCGAGAGACCCCACAGGGGGAAGGGGGACGGGAGGGGAGATCCCACAGGAGGAAGAGGAACGGGGAGGAGATCCCACTTGAGGAAGGGGGACGGAGAGGATAGATCCCACAGGCGGAAGGGGGACGGGCAGGAGAGATCCCACAGGTGGAAGGGGGACGGGGCCGAGAGATCCCACAGGGGGAGGGGGAGGGGGAGATGAGATCCCACAGGAGGAAGGGGGACGGGGAGCGGAGATCCCACAGGAGGAAGGGGGACGGGGTGGAGATCCCAAAGGATGAATGGGGACGGGGACCAGAGACCCCACAGGAGGAAGGGGGACGGGGACGAGAGACTCCACAGGAGAAAGGGGGACGGGGAGGAGAGACGCCACAGGAGGAAGGGGGACGGAGAGGGGAGATCCCACAGGAGGAAGAGGGACGGGGAGGAGAGACCCAACAGGAGGAAGGGGGACGGAGGGGAGAGATCCCACAGGAGGAACGGGGACCGGGAGGAGAGATCCCACAGGAGGAATTGGGACGGGGAGCAGAGATCCCACAGCAGGATGGAGGACGGAGAGGAGAGTCCCCACAGGAGGAAGGGGGACGGGGAGGAGAGAACCCACAGGAGGAAGTTGGACGGGGAGCAGAGAACCCACAGGAGGATGGGGGACGGGGAGGAGTGATCCTACAGGAGGAAGAGGGATGGAGAGGAGAGACCTCACAGTTGGAAAGGGGATGGGGAGGAGAGACCCCACAGGAGGAAGGTGGACGGGGAAGAGAGACCCCACAGGAGGAATGGGGACGGGGAAGTGAGACCCCACAGGAGGACGGTGGACGGGGAGGAGAGACCCCACAGGAGGAAGGGGGACGGGGAGGAGAGATCCCACAGGAGGAAGGGGGATGGGAACGAGCGATCACACAGGTGGAATGGGGACGGGGACGAGAGATCCCACAGGAGGAAGGGGGACGGGGACGAGAGATCGTACAGGAGGAAGGGGGA
>NW_026780630.1:0-29953 GCF_030144855.1 Hypanus sabinus | reverse complement strand
CTTTATTCTTTGGAGCGAAGAAGGTTGAGGTATTTAAAATTATGAGGGGGATAGATAGAGTTGACATGGATAGGCTTTTTCCATTGAGAGCAGGGGAGATTCAAACAAGAGGACATGAGTTGAGAGTTGGGAGCAAAAGTTTAAGGGTAACACGAGGGGAAATTTCTTTACTCAGAGAGTGGTAGCTGTGTGGAACGAGCTTCCAGTGGAAGTGGTAAAGGCGGGTTCGGTATTGTCACTTAAAGTAAAATTGGATAGGTATATGGACAGGAAAGGAATGGAGGGTTGTGGGCTGAGTGCGGGTCGGTGGGAGGAGGTGAGAGTAAGCGTTCGGCATGGACTAGAAGGGCCGAGATGGCCTGTTTCCGTGCTGTAATGGTTATATGGTTAACAACCAAAACATGGCGCGTTCCTTCAATCGAAGGCTATAGTTCTGCCTCTTTCACCCCTCTCCGTCTCTCACCCTGTCCATGTCTCACCCTCTGTGTCTCTGCCCCCCCCTCTTTTCCACCTTTCTCTCCCCTCCCTGTCCGACCTCTCTCATCTCTCTCCCCATTTGACTCTCATGTCTCTCCCTCTATCAACTGCCACCTCTCTACTTTATCCCCCTTCCCTACCCCCATCTCTCTCCCACCCACCCCCTCTTTCCCTCACCCATTGCCCCTCTTCTATTACTCCTGGTCTGGGTCTCCCCACCTCCGCCTACCCCAATACCCACTCTCACTCACGCCTCTCTCTTCCCCGGCCATCTCCACCCAGGCACATCCTTCTCTTTCGCCCCTCTCTCTCTCACCTCTCCGTCTCTCACCCTGTCCATGTCTCACCCTCTGTGCCTCTGCCCCCCTCCTCTGTTTTCCACCTTTCTCTCCCCTCCCTGTCCGACCTCTCTCATCACTCTCCCCCATCTGATTCTCATTCCTCTCCCTCTATCAACTGTCCTTTGCCACCTCTCTTCTTTCTCCCTCTTCCCTACCCCCATCTCTCTCCCACCCACCTTCACTCTTCCTCACCCATTGCCCCCCGCTCTTCCTCCCGGTCTGGTCCTCCCCACCTCCGCCTACCCCAATACCCACTCTCACTCTCCCCTCTCTCTTCCCCGGCCATCTCCACCCATGCCGTTTCCTCCCTGTCTCTCTCTGTCTCTCACCTCTCACCCCATTTCTCTCTCTCTCTCCCCTTCTCCTCTCCTCTCTTTCCGTCTGGCTCTCTCCCCCCTCCCATGCTCCCACCGCCAAACCCCGAATCTCGCAGAGGTTTGTCAGCGGGATCACGGTGATCTTGCTGGTCAACTGCCTGGTCTCGCTGGTGATGTCCGTCCTCACGGCCATCGCCAACTGCAGGGACCTCGAGTGCTGCGCCGCACAGCCTCCGGTGGTGAGTGGGATCTTCCTGTGCACGGGGGTTGTGTGTGTGGGCGGCGAGGGATGGGGCATGGGTACAAGAGGTGGGGGAGGTGAACACCGTGTGGAGGGAGCAAGAGAGCGGGAGGGGTAGAGAGTGATGGAGGCAAAAAAGGAATAAGAGGGTGCGGAGAGGGGTGGAGAGAGGAGGATAGGGTGCGGAGAGGGGTGGAGAGAGGAGGATAGGGGGAGAGAGGTGGAGGATAGGGTGGAGAGAGAGCGGTGGAGAGAGGAGGTTAGCATGGGGAGAGGGGTGGAGAGAGGATAGGGTGGAGAGAGGGGTGGAGAGAGGAGGAGAGGGTGGGGAGGGGGTGGAGAGGATAGTGTGGGGAGAGGGGTGGAGAGAGGAGGATAGCATGGGGAGAGGGGTGGAGAGAGGATAGGGTGGAGAGAGGGGAGGAGAGAGGAGGATAGCATGAGGAGAGGGGTGGAGAGGGTGAAGAGAGGGGAGGAGAGAGGAGGATAGGGTGGGGAGGGCGTGGAGAGGATAGTGTGGGGAGAGGGGTGGAGAGAGGATAGGGTGGGGAGAGGGGTGGAGAGAGGAGGATAGAGTGGGAAGAGGGGTGGGGAGAGGAGGATAGGGTGGGGAGCGGGTGGAGAGGAGGATAGGGTGGGAATAGGGGTGGAGAGAGGAGGGTAGGGTGGGGAGAGGAGGATAGGGTGGGAAGAGGGGTGGAGAGAGGAGGATAGGGTGGGAATAGGGGTGGAGAGGAGGGTAGGGTGGGGAGAGGAGGATAGGGTGGGAAGAGGGGTGGAGAGAGGAGGGTAGGGTGGGGAGAGGAGGATAGGGTGGGGAGGGGGTGGAGAGGAGGATAGGGTGGGAATGGGTGGAGAGAGGAGGGTAGGATGGGGAGAGGAGGATAGGGTGGGGTGGAGAGAGGAGTATAGGGTGGGGGGGGAGAGGGGGTGGAGAGAGGAGGATAGGGTGGGAAGAGGGGAGGAGAGAGTATACGGTGGGGAGGGGTGGATAGGGTGGGGAGAGGGGGTGGAGAGAGGAGGATAGGGTGGGAAGAGGGGAGGATAGGGTGGAGAGAGGATGGGGTGGGGAGAGGAGGATAGGGTGGAGAGAGGGAGGATAGGGTGGAGGGGGTGGAGAGAGGATAGGGTGGGGAGAGGGGAGGAGAGAGGAGGTTAGGATGGGGAGGGGAGGAGAGAGGAGGATAGGGTGGGGAGAGAGAGGTGGGGAAGTGATGGAGAGAGAAGAGGGGACAGAGGGGACTGAGAGAGGCTGAGGGAGTGGGTCTCATCTCTCCTCACCTTCTTTCTCCCCTCCCATCCTCAATCTGACCCCTCCCTCTATCCCACCCTGCAGAAAATGGTGGTGATCCACGCCAACCAGCCCGCACCGCCAGTCCTCGCCTCCATTTTCTCCGGCAAGCCGGCGCCCACTCCTGCCTTTGACGGGCTCCAGTGACGACACGTCCCCCCTACTCCACCGGACAGACTGAACGATTCGGGCCGAGCGATCTGAGGCTCAGCCCGAAAGAAAAGTCAAAGCAGGACTTTCAAGACTGAGGAGGGGAGAGGAGGGTAACGGTGCTAGCCTCTTCCCGGAGTCACATTCCTCCCCCCGTGGGAACCCCCCAGTTCTTGCTCCCCTGTTACGAGCCGCCCTGTCCCACCCTCGGCTCCCGTCTCCCCTGAAACACTCCGCTCTCTGTCCCCACTATCACCGCCCATCCCACCCTGGCTGGCGGCCATTTTGTGATGGTTACCATTGACAACCGCTCTCCCCGCATCACAGAATGGGGCAAACCCTTTTCCTCACCTTCCACTCACTTCCCTCCCTGTTTATTCAATCTCAACTCCTCATCCCTCCTCTCCTTCCCCTCGGTGCCCGATCTCCTGACTCTCCATTTAACCTTCTGCCGACAGCCATTGTGTGACAGTGTCAGACCCTCCTTCCCACTCCCTCACATTCACCATCTTGTCACCCCTCCTTCCCATCCCATCACTCGCAAACCCCTTCCCTCCCTCCCCCTCGCTCTCCTCCCCCCGCCATCTCGATGCTCTGCATCGTACGCAGGTTGGGGCTGCCATTTTGCGATGCCAGTCTTCACCTCTCCTCATCGCCCTCTTTCTCTCTCTCTGTTACCCAGTGAGACACTCCCCTACTCACCCCGTCACTCCTGACACCCTTTCCCCTCTCTGGCCCCTTGCCCTTTCTCCCGTCATCCACCACATCCTGAGTGGTGAACATTTTCTGATGGGAAATTCTGCTCCCTCATCCACTCCCTTCCCTCCGTCGTTGAGTGAGTCGCTCCCCTCTCCCTCGGTTGGGACACTCAACTCTCCGTCTCATCAGCCCTGGCCGCGTCCCCGACCCCCCTCCCCGCTCCCCCTTGTCTCCGAACACGCCCCCTTTCTTGCAGTTCGTCTTATTTGTGAAGGCAATGGTCACCACCCATTGATCCTCCACTATTGAAAACGTCACTCCCCACCCTGTCCAATCAGACCACTCCCCCCGCGCCCCCTTGTCTCCGAACACGCCCCCTTTCTTGCAGTTCGTCTTATTTGTGAAGGAAATGGTCACCACCCATTGATCCTCCACTATTGAAAACGTCACTCACCCACACTGTCCAATCAGACCACTCCCTCCCGTCCCATTACATCCTCTCCCTCCCCGTCCCATCAGTCCCGCTCCCTTCCTGTCGTTTCACTCCTCCTCACCCCGTCTTTATCTTCTCCATGTCGGCCACCAGTTTGTGACAGGAACTTCTGCCCCTTCCCTTTCCGTCCCCTTTTCAGTCAGTGACTTCGCCACGCTCACCGTCTCATCAGTCCACTCCTCGTCCCGTCACTCCTCTTCCTCCCAAACCCCTCACCCCTCCTCCCCAAAACCCTCATGTATATGTGTATGTGTGAATATCTCAGATATATACATTAGATTATTCAACGACAAAATTATTGGACTTAAAACATATGTACAACGCCCAAGACAATATAAAACACAAATTAAAATACTGTTATTACAATCAATAACACACTCGATCCCGGGATTGTATCCATGGGCACCGAATATTCCTTCGCCATATATTCTGTGTGTCACAGTGGCCATTGTAACTCAGAGTCCCACTCCATCCCTGGCGGCCACATCAACCAAGGATTCGCCCATTTTAAATCAGCGCGTCCCTCCCTCTCTTGTGCTCACTTCTACCAAAGCCGCCACTCCCTCCCCAGCGGCCATTTCAAGTGAAGCGTCGGACATCCCATCTCACCCGGAAGTTCCGGGTCAAAATAGGGGTCAAAAATAATGACAGTGTGGCTCGATGCACTGTTTGCAACAGACTTTTCTGTTGCTCATGGTGGATTAAATCACTGATGAGTGTAACAGTTGTCATTCATTCAATAGCACAGCTAACGCTATTTAAACTAGCTGGCTGGCCGCTCAGGAGCTACTCTATTGCAGACATCCCACCTCTCCCGGGAGTTCCGGGAGTCTCCCGCAAATTGATGGTGCCTGCTTCCCTGAAATGAGATATTGCAGGATGGGATTAATTGAGTGATGGAATGGTGCAGACGGAGCTTCACTGTGTGTTTGGCATTGCAAGTGTGTGTTGGGAGGGTGTGGAGGGAGATTCAGTCTGTGTATGACCCCACAAGTGTGTGATGAGACGGTGTGGAGGTAGATTCACTGTGTGTGTGACCACAGGAGTGTGTGATGGGACGGTGTGGAAGGAAATCCACCCTGCATCTGACCCGGGTGTGTGTGATGTGACAGTGTGGAGGGAGATTCAATCCACATCTGAACCCGGGAGTGTGTGCTGGGACGGTGTGGAGGGCGATTCACTCTGTGTCTGACCCCGGGAGTGTGTGATGGGACGGTGTGAAGGGAGATACACTCTGTGTCTGACCCCGGGTGTGTGCGATGGGATGGTTTTGAGGGAGATTCACCGTGTCTGACCCCGGGAGTGTGTGATGTGATGGTGTGGAGGAAGCTTCATTCTGTGTCTGACCCTGAGAGTGTATAATGGCATGCGGTGGAGGGAGCTTCACTCCGTGTGTAATGTCGGTATTCCATCCCCCATCCGTCTCGTACTCGGGGCCTCAGTGGTTTACAATATACTTTAATGATTTAGATGAAGGGATTAAAAGTAACATTAGCAAATTTGCTGATGACACAAAGCTGGGTGGCAGTGTGAATTGTCAGCAGGATGTTATGTGAATGCAGGTTGGGTGAGTGGGCAAATGTATGGCAGATGCAGTTTAATATGGATAAATGTGAGGTTATTCAATTTGGCGGCAAGAACAGGAAGGCAGATTACTATCTAAATGGAGTCAAGTTAGGAAAAGGGGAAGTACAAAGAGATCTATGTGTTCTTGTACATCAGTCCGTGAAAGCGAGCATGCAGGTACAGCAGGCAGAAAAGAAAGCTAATGGCATGCTCGCTTTTATAACAAGAGGAATTGAGTATTGGAGTAAAGAGGTCCTTCTGCAGCTGTACAGGGCCCTGGTGAGACCCCACCAGGAATATTGTGTGCAGTTTTGGTCTCCAAATTTGAGGAAGGACATTCTTGCTATTGAGCGTATGTTCACAAGGTTAATTCCCGGAATGGTGAAACTGTCATATGTTGAAAGATTGGAGTGACTGGGCATGTATACTCTGGAATTTAGAAGAATAAGAGGGGATCTGATTGAAACAGATAAGATTATTAAGGGATTGGACACAATGGAGGCAGGAAGCATGTTCCTGCTGATGGGTGAGTCCAGAACTAGAGGCCACAGTTTAAGAATAAGGGGTAGGCCATTTAGAACAGAGATGCGTTAAAACTTTTTCACCCAGAGTGTGGTGGATTTGTGGAATGCTCTACCCGGACTCTGCCAGTCCAAGCTCTCTCAGCCTGGAGCTGAGACGCTACTGTGTCAGTGTGAGGAGCTCCGACCCACTGTTGCAGTGCACAGGGTGCGGGGGGCAGCAGAAACCTCAAATAAAACTCGAGTCCGGCACCAGGACAGGAAGTTACAGCGGTTTATTGATTCCATTATGATCAATGCAAATTAAACAATGTGTGAGCTGCTGACGTGCGGAATAAATAAGCTGCTCCCGACTCACTCACAGTCACACACAATTAACTGACCGGCGACAGGGAGTGACAGTTTGAATAATCAGTCCCGTTTCTCACCGTCACTCTGCATCGGGGAACCGATGATTATAAAATCACACTTCAGGGCCGTGTCCGGGATCGCTGCAGATCCAGGGTCACTGCCGAGGGATTTGTCCATTTAACATCATTATATCGGCCAGGCTGCCGAATGCACCGTCCTCAGCAAAAGGGGGCAAAAGGATTCTCTCCCAGGACCATCCCCCCCACCCCGGGACACCGGTGTCCCAGACTGAGCCCCGGACCCCGGGCTCTTCCTGTCCGGGGTAATTCCCCCGGGGTGCCACGTGGGGAGTCTCCAACACGCACTTCCGGCGAAAGCTGTCCCGCCGGACAACAGGCGGAAACACGTCACTGCGGGACCCGCTGCGAGCGACGCACACAGCGCGAGGCCCGAGCCGGGTCCGTTAAAACCGTTGAAAGTTGAACCAGGCGCGCGGCCGTTAAAGGTAAGGGCGGGAGTTAAAGGGGAGGGCGGGGAGTCGGCCAAATGTCCCCATCCCGCGGGCGGGGATGTTCACACATTCAGATCCACTCTCAGTCCGGGTCTGGGTTCCTGCAGAGATCTCAGTTCCTTCATCCCGGTCTCACTGAACCGATTCCCCACATTCAGATGTTCACAGATCCACCATCAGTCCGGGTCTGGGTTCCTGTAGAGATCTCAGTTCCTTCATCCCGGTCTCACTGAACCGATTCACCACATTCAGATGTTCACAGATCCACCATCAGTCCGGGTCTGGGTTCCTGTAGAGATCTCAGTTCCTTCATCCCGGTCTCACTGAACCGATTCACCACATTCAGATGTTCACAGATCCACCATCAGTCCGGGTCTGGGTTCCTGTAGAGATCTCAGTTCCTTCATCCCGGTCTCACTGAACCGATTCACCACATTCAGATGTTCACAGATCCACACATCAGTCCGGGTCTGGGTCCCTGTAGAGATCTCAGTTCCTTCATCCCGGTCTCACTGAACCGATTCCCCACATTCAGATGTTCACAGATCCACTCTCAGTCCGGGTCTGGGTTCCTGTAGAGATCTCAGTTCCTTCATCCCGGTCTCACTGAACCGATTCCCCACATTCAGATGTTCACAGATCCACTCTCAGTCCGGGTCTGGGTTCCTGTAGAGATCTCAGTTCCTTCTCCCCGGTCTCACTGAACCGATTCACCACATTCAGATGTCCACTGATCCACTCTCAGTCCGGGTCTGGGTTCCTGTAGAGATCTCAGTTCCTTCATCCCGGTCTCACTGAACCGATTCTCCACATTCAGATGTTCACAGATCCACCATCAGTCCGGGTCTGGGTTCCTGTAGAGATCTCAGTTCCTTCATCCCGGTCTCACTGAACCGATTCCCCACATTCAGATGTTCGCAGATCCAACATCAGTCCGGGTCTGGGTTCCTGTAGAGATCTCAGTTCCTTCATCCCGGTCTCACTGAACCGATTCACCACATTCAGATGTTCACAGATCCACCATCAGTCCAGGTCTGGGTTCCTGTAGAGATCTCAGTTCCTTCATCCCGGTCTCACTGAACCGATTCACCACATTCAGATGTTCACAGATCCACCATCCACGTGTGTGGAGGGAGATTCACTCTGTGTCTGACCCCGGGAGTGTGTGATGGGACGGTGTGGAGGGAGATTCACTCTCTTTCTGACCCCGGGAGTGTGTGATGGGACGGTGTGGAGGGAGATTCACTCTGTGTCTGACCCCGGGAGTGTGTGATGGGACGGTGTGGAGGGAGATTCACTCTGTGTCTGACCCCCCGGAGTGTGAGATGGGACGGTGTGGAGGGAGATTCACTCTGTGTCTGACCCCGGGAGTGTGTTATGGGAGATTCACTCTGTGTCTGACCCCGGGAGTGTGTGATGGGACGGTGAGGAGGGAGATTCACTCTGTGTCTGACCCCGGGAGTGTGTGATGGGACGGTGTGGAGGGAGATTCACTCTGTGTCTGACCCGGGAGTGTGTGATGGGACGGTGTGGAGGGAGATTCACTCTCTTTCTGACCCCGGGAGTGTGTGATGGGACGGTGTGGAGGGAGATTCACTCTGTGTCTGACCCCCGGAGTGTGAGATGGGACGGTGTGGAGGGAGATTCACTCTGTGTCTGACCCCGGGAGTGTGTGATGGGACGGTGAGGAGGGAGATTCACTCTGTGTCTGGTCTCGGGAGTGTGAGATGGGACGGTGTGGAGGGAGATTCACTCTGTGTCTGACCCCGCGAGTGTGAGATGGGACGGTGTGGAGGGAGATTCACTCTGTGTCTGACCCCGGGAGTGTGTGATGGGACGGTGTGGAGGGAGATTCACTCTGTGTCTGACCCCGGGAGTGTGTGATGGGACGGTGAGGAGGGAGATTCACTCTGTGTCTGACCCCGGGAGTGTGTGATGGGACGGTGTGGAGGAGATTCACTCTGTGTCTGACCCCGGGAGTGTGTGATGGGACGGTGTGGAGGGAGATTCACTCTGTGTCTGACCCCGGGAGTGTGTGATGGGACGGTGTGGAGGGAGATTCACTCTGTGTCTGACCCCGGGAGTGTGTGATGGGGACGGTGAGGAGGGAGATTCACTCTGTGTCTGACCCCGGGAGTGTGTGATGGGACGGTGTGGAGGGAGATTCACTCTGTGTCTGACCCCGGGAGTGTGTGATGGGACGGTGTGGAGGGAGATTCACTCTGTGTCTGACCCCAGGAGTGTGTGATGGGACGGTGTGGAGGGAGATTCACTCTGTGTCTGACCCCGGGAGTGTGTGATGGGACGGTGTGGAGGGAGATTCACTCTCTTTCTGACCCCGGGAGTGTGTGATGGGACGGTGTGGAGGGAGATTCACTCTGTGTCTGATCCCGGGAGTGTATGATGGGACGGTGTGGAGGGAGATTCACTCTGTGTCTGACCCCGGGAGTGTGTGATGGGACGGTGTGGAGGGAGATTCACTCTGTGTCTGACCTCGGGAGTGTGTGATGGGACGGTGTGGAGGGAGATTCACTCTGTGTCTGATCCCGGGAGTGTGTGATGGGACGGTGTGGAGGGAGATTCACTCTGTGTCTGATCCCGGGAGTGTGTGATGGGACGGTGTGGAGGGAGATTCACTCTGTGTCTGACCCTGGGAGTGTGTGATGGGACGGTGTGGAGGGAGATTCACTCTGTGTCTGACCCCGGGAGTGTGTGATGGGACGGTGCGGAGGGAGATTCACTCTGTGTCTGAACCCGGGAGTGTGTGATGGGACGGTGCGGAGGGAGATTCTCTCTGTGTCTGACCCCGGGAGTGTGTGATGGGACGGTGCGGAGGGAGATTCACTCTGTGTCTGACCCCGGGATGTGTGATGGGACGGTGCGGAGGGAGATTCACTCTGTGTCTGACCCCGGGAGTGTGTGATGGGACGGTGTGGAGGGAGATTCACTCTGTGTCTGACCCCGGGAGTGTGTGATGGGACGGTGTGGAGGGAGATTCACTCTGTGACTGACCCCGGGAGTGTGTGATGTGACCATGCGGAGGGAGATTCACTCTGTGACTGACCCCGGGAGTGTGTGATGGGACGGTGTGGATGGAGATTCACTCTGTGTCTGACCCCGGGAGTGTGTGATGTGACCGTGCGGAGGGAGATTCACTCTGTGTCTGACCCCGGGAGTGTGAGATGGGACGGTGCGGAGGGAGATTCACTCTGTGTCTGACCCCGGGAGTGTGTGATGGGACGGTGTGGAGGGAGATTCACTCTGTGTCTGACCCCGGGAGTGTGTGATGGGCCGGTTTGGAGGGAGATTCACTCTGTGTCCGACCCCGGGAGAGTGTGATGGGACGGTGAGGAGGGAGATTCACTCTGTGTCTGGTCTCGGGAGTGTGAGATGGGACGGTGTGGAGGGAGATTCACTCTGTGTCTGACCCCGGGAGTGTGCGATGGGACGGTGCGGAGGGAGATTCACTCTGTGTCTGACCCCGGGAGTGTGTGATGGGACGGTGTGGAGGGAGATTCACTCTGTGTCTGACCCCGGGAGTGTGTGATGGGACGGTGTGGAGGGAGATTCTCTCTGTGTCTGGTCCCGGGAGTGTGTGATGGGACGGTGTGGAGGGAGATTCACTCTGTGTCTGATCCCGGGAGTGTGTGATGGTACGGTGTGGAGGGAGATTCACTCTGTGTCTGACCCCGGGAGTGTGTGATGGGACGGTGTGGAGGGAGATTCACTCTGTGTCTGACCCCGGGAGTGTGTGATGGGACGGTGTGGAGGGAGATTCACTCTGTGTCTGACCCCGGGAGTGTGTGATGGGACGGTGCGGAGGGAGATTCACCCTGTGTCTGACCCCTGGAGTGTGTGATGGGACGGTGTGGAGGGAGATTCACTCTGTGTCTGACCCCGGGATGTGTGATGGGCCGGTGTGGAGGGAGATTCACTCTGTGTCTACCCCGGGACTGTGTGATGGGCCGGTGTGGAGGACAATTCTCTCTGTGTCTGGTCCCGGGTGTGAGTAAATTTACAAATGTAAATGAAACAATGTGTGAGCTGCTGACGTGCGGGAATAAATAAGCTGCTCCCGACTCACTCACAGTCACACACAATTAACTGACCGGAGACAAGGAGTGACCGGTTGAATAATCAGTCCCGTTTCTCTCCGTCACTCTGCATCGGGGAACCGATGATTATAAAATCACACTTCAGGGCCGTGTCCGGGATCGCTGCAGATCCAGGGTCACTGCCGAGGGATTTGTCCATTTAACATCATTATATCGGCCAGGCTGCCGAATGCACCGTCCTCAGCAAAGGGGGCAAAAGGATTCTCTCCCGGGACCATCCCCCCCCACCCCGGGACACCGGTGTCCCAGACTGAGCCCCGGACCCCGGGCTCTTCCTGTCCGGGTAATTCCCCGGGTAGCCACGTGGGGAGTCTCCAACACGCACTTCCGGCGGAAGCTGTCCCGCCGGACAACAGGCGGAACACGTCATTGCGGGACCGCTGCGAGCGACGCACACAGCGCGAGGCCCGAGCCGGGTCCGTTAAAACCGTTGAAAGTTGAACCAGGCGCGAGGCCGTTAAAGGTAAGGGCGGGAGTTAAAGGGGAGGGCGGGGAGTCGGCCAAATGTCCCCATCCCGCGGGCGGGGATGTTCACAGGATCACAGATCCACCATCAGTCCGGGTCTGGGTTCCAGGTAAGATAAAGGTTAAAGGCTAAATGTCCACTGATCCACCATCAGTCCGGGTCTGGGTTCCTGTAGAGATCTCAGTTCCTTCCTCCCGGTCTCACTGAACCGATTCACCCCCAGGCTGAAACAGATGGGAGAATAACGATGAAATAAACAGATCACACAACAGTGTCAGTAACAGGGGACCGGGGTTAATGTTTCAACAACACTCACAGACAAATATCACCAGAAAACCCGCGGATCCACTGATATTTTATCACATTGAACATTAACACAAACACTCACTCCATCCGCTTCAGACTCGGGAGGGTCAGTATGAGGCGGCGGAGAGCGGGGACAGATCGGTCTGTCAGAGAGTTTGATCCCAGGTTCAGCTCCGTCAGTGATGGGTTTGTACTGAGAGCGGAGACGAGATCCTCGGCACCAGAATCTGTGAGACCGACATTGTACAGCCTGGAGATGAGAGAGAGTGAGGGTGAAGGACACTGAGAGACAGGAGACGGTACAAATCCCCAGTGTTTATCAGTAACACAATTACTGATCACATTAATGTTCAGTGTCAGACACCCAGTGACTGTAAACACAATCTCCCCCAGCCTGGAGATGAGAGAGAGTGAGGGTGAAGGACACAGAGAGACAGGAGACGGTACAAATCCCCAGTGTTTATCAGTAACACAATTACTGATCACATTAATGTTCAGTGTCAGACACCCAGTGACTGTAAACACAATCTCCCACAGTCTGGTACTTACCACAGTGTCTGTATTTTACACTCTGACTTCCTCAGAGCCGCAGACACCAGTTTCACTCCTGAATCTCCCAGTTTATTATTACTCAGGTTCAGCCCCGTCAGTGATGGGTTTGTACTGAGAGCGGAGACGAGATCCTCGGCACCAGAATCTGTGAGACCGACACGGGTCAGCCTGGAGATGAGAGAGAGTGAGGGTGAAGGACACAGAGAGACAGGAGACGGTACAAATCCCCAGTGTTTATCAGTAACACAATTACTGATCACATTAATGTTCAGTGTCAGACACCCAGTGACTGTAAACACAATCTCCCACAGCCTGGAGATGAGAGAGAGTGAGGGTGAAGGACACAGAGAGACAGGAGACAGTACAAATCCCCAGTGTTTATCAGTAACACAATTACTGATCACATTAATGTTCAGTGTCAGACACCCAGTGACTGTAAACACAATCTCCCACAGTCTGGAGATGAGAGAGAGTGAGGGTGAAGGACACAGAGAGACAGGAGACGGTACAAATCCCCAGTGTTTATCAATAACACAATTACTGATCACATTAATGTTCAGTGTCAGACACCCAGTGACTGTAAACACAATCTCCCACAGTCTGGAGATGAGAGAGAGTGAGGGTGAAGGACACAGAGAGACAGGAGACGGTACAAATCCCCAGTGTTTATCAGTAACACAATTACTGATCACATTAATGTTCAGTGTCAGACACCCAGTGACTGTAAACACAATCTCCCACAGTCTGGAGATGAGAGAGAGTGAGGGTGAAGGACACAGAGAGACAGGAGACGGTACAAATCCCCGGTGTTTATCAGTAACACAATTACTGATATTTTCTTCAGCACGACTGGGCAGGTCGGCCAGTGAGAACAGCGAGAAGAGTTTAAAAGGAAGACAGATTTACAGAGCGAGCGTCAGAGGAGCGGGAGACAGAGTAGGAAGGCTTTGGCTCAACGGGGCTTCGGCGATAAAGGGTCGAGGCGAGGTAGGTTATCTGTTTACAATACAGACAGAGAGTATGTGTGTGAGGCTGGGTTTCTGTGCTCGGTGTCAGATGTGGGAGATCCTGGAGACTCCCAGCCTCCCGGACGGCAACATCTGCACCCGGTGTGTCGAGCTGCAGCTCCTTAGGGACCGAGTTAGGGAACTGGAGATGCAGCTCGATGACCTTCGTCTGGTCATGGAGAGCGAGGAGGTGATAGAGAGGAGTTACAGGCAGGTGGTCACACCGGGGCCACGGGAGACCGAGGAACTGGGTCACAGTCAGGAGAGGGAAGGGCAAGAAGCAGGTACTAGTGAATACCCCAGTGGCTGTTCCCCTTGACAATAAGTACTCCGGTTCGAGTACTGCTGGAGAGGGAGCAACAACAGCTGCACCTCTGGCACCGTCTGGCCCTGTGGCTCAGGAGGGTGGGGAAAGTAAGAGGATGGCAGCAGAGAGAGGGGACTATAGTTAGGGGGTCAGACAGACGATTCTGTGGACGCAGTAAAGAAACTCGGATGGTAGTTTGCCTCCCAGTTCCCAGGGCCAGGATGTTCCTGATCACGTCCAAGATATCCTGCAGTGGGAGGGGGAACAACTGGAGGTCGTGGTACATATTGGTACCAGTGACATCGGTAGGAAAAGGGAAGAGGTCCTGAAAACAGACTACAGGGAGTTAGGAAGGAAGTTGAGAAGCAGGACCTCAAAGGTAGTGATCTCGGAATTACTGTCTGTCCCACGTGACAGTGAGAATAAGATTGGGATGAGGTGGAGGATAAACGCGTGGCCGAGGGATTGGAGCAGGAGGCAGGGATTCAGATTTCTGGATCATTGGGACCTCTTTTGGAGCAGGTGTGACCTGCACAGAAAGGACGGGTTGCACTTGAATCCCGTATATTAATATCCTGACAGCAAGGTTTGCTAAGGCTACTGGGGAGAGTTTAAACTAGAATTGCTGGGAGGAGGGAACCAAATTGATGTGACGGAGGAGAGGAAGGTTGGCTCACAAATAGAGAGAATTTGGAGACAGTGTGAAAGGGAGGATACGCAGGTGATAGAGAAGGGAGACACTCAGTCCGATGGTTTGAGATGTGCCTATTTTAATGCAAGGAGTATGATGAATAAAATAAATGATTGTCTGTGTCTGAGTGAGTCTCTGTGGGTGGAAGTTAGGAACAGGAAGGGGTCAATAACTCTACTGGGTGTATTGCATAGACCACCCAACATTAACAGGGACATCGAGGAGCAGATAGGGAGACCGATTCTGGAAAGGAGTAACAATAACAGGGTTGTTGAAGTGGGAGATTTTAACTTCCCAACTATTGATTAGCAGCTCCCTAGAGTGAGGGGTGTCGATGGGGTGGAGTTTGTGAAGTGTGTTCAGGAAGGTTTCTTGAAGCAATATGTACATAAGCCTACAAGAGGAGAGGCTGTACTTGATCTGGTTTTGGGAAACGAACCTGGTCAGGTGTCAGATCTCTCAGTGGGACAGCATTTTGGAGATAGTGATCGCAATTCTATCTCGTTTACCATAGCATCTTGGAGGAAGGGGGATGGGGAAGAGAGATCCCACAGGAGGAAGGGGATGGGGAAGAGAGATCCCACAGGAGGAAGGGGGACGGGGAGGAGAGATCCCTCAGGAGGAAGGGGGATGAGAAGGAGAGATCTCACAGGAGGAAGGGGGACGGGGAGGAGATCCCACAGGAGGAAGGGGGACGGGGAGGAGAGATCCCTCAGGAGGAAGGGGGACGGGGAGGAGAGATCCCTCAGGAGGAAGGGGGACGGGGAGGAGAGATCCCTCAGGAGGAAGGGGGACGGGGAGGAGAGATCCAACAGGAGGAAGGGGGACGGGGAGGAGAGATCCCTCAGGAGGAATGGGGACGGGGAGGAGAGATCCCACAGGATGAAGGTGGATGGGATCCCACAGGAGGAAGGTGGACGGGGAGGAGAGTTCCCACTCGAGGAAGGGGGACGGGGAGGAGAGATCTCACAGGAGGAAGGGGGACGGGGAGGAGAGATCCCACAGGAGGAAGGGGGACGGGGAGGAGAGATCCCACAGGAGGAAGAGGGACGGGCAGGAGAGACCCCACAGGAGGAGGGGGACAGGGGAGGAGAGACCCCACAGGAGGAAGGGGGACGGGGAGGAGAGATCCCACAGGAGGAAGGGGGATGGGGAGTAGAGACCCCACAGGAGGAAGGGGGACGGGGAGGGGAGTTCCCACAGGGGTAAGGGGGACGGGGAGGAGAGACCCCACAGGAGGAAGGGGGACGGGGAGGGGAGTTCCCACAGGGGTAAGGGGGACGGGGAGGAGAGATCCCACAGGATGAAGGTGGATGGGGAGGAGAGATCCCACAGGAGGAAGGTGGACGGGGAGGAGAGTTCCCACTCGAGGAAGGGGGACGGGGAGGAGAGACCCCACAGGAGGAAGGGGGACGGGGAGGAGAGATCCCACAGGAGGAGGGGGACAGGGGAGGAGAGACCCCACAGGAGGAAGGGGGACGGGGAGGAGAGATCCCACAGGAGGAAGGGGGACGGGGAGGAGAGAGCGTACAAGAGGAAGGGAGATGGGGGAGAGATCCCACAGGAGGAAGGGGGCTGGGGGAGAGATCCCACAGGAGGAAGGGGGACGGGGACGAGAGACCCCACAGGGGGAAGGGTGACGGGGAGGAGACCCCACAGGAGGAAGGGGGACGGGGAGGGGAGTTCCCATAGGGGTAAGGGGGACGGGGAGGAGAGACCACAAAGGAGGAAGGGGGACGGGGAGGAGAGAGGCCACAGGAGGAAGGGGGACGGGGCCAAGAGACCCCACAGGAGGAATGGGGACGTGGAGGAGAGACCCCACAGGAGGAAGGGGGACGGGGAGGAGAGACCCCACAGGCGGAAGGGGGACGGGGACAAGATCCCACAGGCGGAAGGGGGACGGGGTGGAGAGATCCCACAGGAGGAAGGGGGACGGGGAGGAGATCCCACAGGAAGAAGGGGGACGGGGAGGGGACATCCCACAGCAGGAAGGAGAACGGGGAGGAGAGATCCCTCAGAGGGACGGGGAGGAGAGATCCCTCAGGAGGGACGGGGAGAACAGATCCCACAGGAGGAAGGTGGATGGGGAAGAGAGATCCCACAGGAGGAAGGGGGACGGGGAGGAGAGATCCCACAGGAGGAAGGGGACGGGGAGGAGAGATCCCACAGGAGGAAGGGGACGGGCAGGAGAGATCCCTCAGGAGGAAGGGGGACTGGGAGGAGGGACCCCACAGGAGAAAGGATAACGGGGAGGAGAGATCCCACAGGAGGAAGGGGGATGGGCAATTGAGACCCCACAGGAGGAATGGGGACGGGCAGGAGGGACGCCACAGGAGGAAGGGGGACTGGGAGGAGGGACCCCACAGGAGGAAGGGGGACTGGGAGGAGGGACCCCACAGGAGGAAGGGGGACGGGGAGGAGGTCCCACAGGAGGAAGGGGGACGGGGAGGAGGTCCCACATGTGGAAGGGGGACGGGGAGGAGGTCCCACAGGAGGAAGGGGGACGGGGAGGGGAGATCCCACAGGAGGAAGGTGGACGGGGAGGAGAGATCCCACAGGAGGAATGGGGACGGGGAGGAGAGATCCCACAGGAGGAAGGTGGACGGGGAGGGGAGATCCCACAGGAGGAAGGGGGACGTGGAGGAGAGAGCCCAAAGGAGGAAGGGGGACAGGGAGGAGAGACCCCAAAGGAGGAAGGGGGACGGGGCCGAGAGACCCCACAGGAGGAAGGGGGACGGGGAGGAGATATCCCACAGGAGGAAGGGGGACGGGGAGGTGATATCCCACTGGAGGAAGGGGGAAGGGGACGAGATCCCACAGGAGGAAGGGGGACGGGGCCGAGAGATCCCACAGGAGGAAGGTGGACGGGGCCGAGAGATCCCACAGGAGGAAGGTGGACGGGGCCGAGAGATCCCACAGGGGGAAGGTGGACGGGGAAAAGATCCCACAGGAGGAAGGGGGACGGGCAGGAGAGACCCCACAGGAGGAAGGGGGACGGGGAGGAGAGACCCCACAGGAGGTAGGGGGACGGGCAGGAGAGTCCCCACAGGAGGAAGGGGGACGGGCAGGAGAGTCCCCACAGGAGGATGGGGGACGGGCAGGAGAGTCCCCACAGGAGGATGGGGGACGGGGAGGAGAGTCCCCACAGGAGGATGGGGGACGGGCAGGAGAGTCCCCACAGGAGGATGGGGGACGGGCAGCAGAGATCACACAGGAGGAAGGGGGATGGGCAGGAGATGCCACAGGAGGAAGGGGGACGGGTAGGGGAGTTCCCACAGGAGGAAGGGGGACGGGGAGGGGAGATCCCAAAGGAGGAAGAGGGACGGGGAGCTGAGACCCCACAGGAGGTAGGGGGACGGGGAGGAGAGTCCCCACAGGCGGAAGGGGGACGGGGAGGAGAGACACCAGAGGAGGAAGGGGGACGGGCAGGAGAGACCCCACAGGAGGAAGGGGGACGGGCAGGAGAGTCCCCACAGGAGGATGGGGGACGGGCAGGAGAGACCCCACAGGAGGATGGGGGACGGGCAGGAGAGTCCCCACAGGAGGAAGGGGGACGGGCAGGAGAGTCCCCACAGGAGGAAGGGGGACGGGCAGGAGAGTCCCCACAGGAGGATGGGGGACGGGCAGGAGAGATCACACAGGAGGAAGGGGGATGGGCAGGAGATGCCACAGGAGGAAGGGTGACGGGTAGGGGAGTTCCCACAGGGGGACGGGGAGGGGAGATCCCAAAGGAGGAAGAGGGACGGGGAGCTGAGATCCCACAGGAGGAAGGGGGACGGGGAGGGGAGACACCACAGGAGGAGGGGGGACGGGGAGGGGAGTTCCCACAGGAGGAAGGGGGACGGGGAGGGGAGATCCCAAAGGAGGAAGAGGGACGGGGAGCTGAGACCCCACAGGAGGTAGGGGGACGGGGAGGAGAGTCCCCACAGGCGGAAGGGGGACGGGGAGGAGAGACACCAGAGGAGGAAGGGGGACGGGCAGGAGAGACCCCACAGGAGGAAGGGGGACGGGCAGGAGAGTCCCCACAGGAGGATGGGGGACGGGCAGGAGAGACCCCACAGGAGGATGGGGGACGGGCAGGAGAGTCCCCACAGGAGGAAGGGGGACGGGCAGGAGAGTCCCCACAGGAGGAAGGGGGACGGGCAGGAGAGTCCCCACAGGAGGATGGGGGACGGGCAGGAGAGATCACACAGGAGGAAGGGGGATGGGCAGGAGATGCCACAGGAGGAAGGGTGACGGGTAGGGGAGTTCCCACAGGGGGACGGGGAGGGGAGATCCCAAAGGAGGAAGAGGGACGGGGAGCTGAGATCCCACAGGAGGAAGGGGGACGGGGAGGGGAGACACCACAGGAGGAGGGGGGACGGGGAGGGGAGTTCCCACAGGAGGAAGGGGGACGGGGAGGGGAGATCCCAAAGGAGGAAGAGGGACGGGGAGCTGAGATCCCACAGGAGGAAGGGGGACGGGGAGGGGAGACACCACAGGAGCAGGGGGGACGGGGAGGAGAGACCCCACAGGAGGTAGGGGGACGGGGAGGAGAGTCCCCACAGGCGGAAGGGGGACGGGGAGGAGAGACACCAGAGGAGGAAGGGGGACGGGCAGGAGAGACCCCACAGGAGGAAGGGGGACGGGCAGGAGAGTCCCCACAGGAGGATGGGGGACGGGCAGGAGAGACCCCACAGGAGGATGGGGGACGGGCAGGAGATATCCCACAGGAGGAAGGGGGACGGGGAGGTGATATCCCACTGGAGGAAGGGGGAAGGGGACGAGATCCCACAGGAGGAAGGGGGACGGGGCCGAGAGATCCCACAGGAGGAAGGTGGACGGGGCCGAGAGATCCCACAGGGGGAAGGTGGACGGGGAAAAGATCCCACAGGAGGAACGGGGACGGGCAGGAGAGACCCCACAGGAGGAAGGGGGACGGGCAGGAGAGACCCCACAGGAGGAAGGGGGACGGGGAGGAGAGACCCCACAGGAGGTAGGGGGACGGGCAGGAGAGACCCCACAGGAGGAAGGGGGACGGGCAGGAGAGTCCCCACAGGAGGATGGGGGACGGGCAGGAGAGTCCCCACAGGAGGATGGGGGACGGGGAGGAGAGTCCCCACAGGAGGATGGGGGACGGGCAGGAGAGTCCCCACAGGAGGATGGGGGACGGGCAGCAGAGATCACACAGGAGGAAGGGGGATGGGCAGGAGATGCCACAGGAGGAAGGGGGACGGGTAGGGGAGTTCCCACAGGAGGAAGGGGGACGGGGAGGGGAGATCCCAAAGGAGGAAGAGGGACGGGGAGCTGAGATCCCACAGGAGGAAGGGGGACGGGGAGGGGAGACACCACAGGAGGAGGGGGGACGGGGAGGAGAGACCCCACAGGAGGTAGGGGGACGGGGAGGAGAGTCCCCACAGGCGGAAGGGGGACGGGGAGGAGAGACACCAGAGGAGGAAGGGGGACGGGCAGGAGAGACCCCACAGGAGGAAGGGGGACGGGCAGGAGAGTCCCCACAGGAGGATGGGGGACGGGCAGGAGAGACCCCACAGGAGGATGGGGGACGGGCAGGAGAGTCCCCACAGGAGGAAGGGGGACGGGCAGGAGAGTCCCCACAGGAGGAAGGGGGACGGGCAGGAGAGTCCCCACAGGAGGATGGGGGACGGGCAGGAGAGATCACACAGGAAGAAGGGGGATGGACAGGAGATGCCACAGGAGGAAGGGTGACGGGTAGGGGAGTTCCCACAGGGGGACGGGGAGGGGAGATCCCAAAGGAGGAAGAGGGACGGGGAGCTGAGATCCCACAGGAGGAAGGGGGACGGGGAGGGGAGACACCACAGGAGGAGGGGGGACGGGGAGGGGAGTTCCCACAGGAGGAAGGGGGACGGGGAGGGGAGATCCCAAAGGAGGAAGAGGGACGGGGAGCTGAGATCCCACAGGAGGAAGGGGGACGGGGAGGGGAGACACCACAGGAGGAGGGGGGACGGGGAGGAGAGACCCCACAGGAGGTAGGGGGACGGGGAGGAGAGTCCCCACAGGCGGAAGGGGGACGGGGAGGAGAGACACCAGAGGAGGAAGGGGGACGGGCAGGAGAGACCCCACAGGAGGAAGGGGGACGGGCAGGAGAGTCCCCACAGGAGGATGGGGGACGGGCAGGAGAGACCCCACAGGAGGATGGGGGACGGGCAGGAGAGTCCCCACAGGAGGAAGGGGGACGGGCAGGAGTGTCCCCACAGGAGGAAGGGGGACGGGCAGGAGAGTCCCCACAGGAGGATGGGGGACGGGCAGGAGAGATCACACAGGAGGAAGGGGGATGGGCAGGAGATGCCACAGGAGGAAGGGTGACGGGTAGGGGAGTTCCCACAGGGGGACGGGGAGGGGAGATCCCAAAGGAGGAAGAGGGACGGGGAGCTGAGATCCCACAGGAGGAAGGGGGACGGGGAGGGGAGACACCACAGGAGGAGGGGGGACGGGGAGGGGAGATCCCACAGGAGGAGGGGGGACGGGGAGGGGAGACCCCACAGGAGGAAGAGGGACGGAGCCGAGAGACCCCACAGGAGGAAGGGGGACGGGGAGGAGAGACCCCACAGGAGAAAGGGGGACGGGGAGGAGAGATCGCACAGGAGGGAGGAGGAAGGGGACGAGACCCCACAGGGGGAGTGGCCGAGAGACCCCACAGGCAGAAGGGGGTCGGGGAGGAGAGACCCCACAGGGGAAAGGAGACGGGGAGGAGAGACCCCACAGGGGAAAGGAGACGGGGAGGAGAGACCCCACAGGGGAAAGGGGGACGGGGAGGAGAGACCGCACAGAGGGTAGCGGGACGGGGAGAGGAGATCCCACAGGGGGAAGGGGGACGGGGAGCTGAGATCCCACAGGAGGAAGGGGGACGGGGCCGAGAGACCGCACAGGAGGAAGGGGGACGTGGAGGAGAGACCCCACAGGAGGAAGGGGGACGGGGAGGAGAGATCCCACAGGAGGAAGGAGGAAGGGTACGAGATCCCACAGGAGGAAGGGGGACGGGGGGGAGGGATCCCACAGGGGGAAGGGAGACGGGGGGAGAGACCCCGCAGGGGGAAGGGGGACGGGGAGGAGATACCACACAGCGGAAAGGGGACGGGGAGGAGAGACCCCAAAGGGGGAAGGGGGACGGGGAGGAGAGACACCACAGGGGGTAGGGGGACGGGGAGGGGAGATCCCACAGAGGGTAGGGGCACGGGGAGCCCACAGGGGGAAGGGGGACGTGGAGGAGAGAGCCCACAGGAGGAAGGGGGACAGGGAGGAGAGACCCCACAGGGGGAAGGGGGACGGGGAGGAGAGACCCCACAGGAGGAAGGGGGACGGGGCCGAGAGACCCCACAGGAGGAAGAGGGACGGGGAGGAGATATCCCACAGGAGGAAGGGGGACGGGGAGGTGATATCCCACTGGAGGAAGGGGGAAGGGGACGAGATCCCACAGGGGGAAGGGGGACGGGGAGGTGATATCCCACTGGAGGAAGGGGGAAGGGGACGAGATCCCACAGGAGGAAGGGGGACGGGGAGGAGAGATCCCACAGGAGGAAGGGGGAAGGGGCCGAGAGACCCCTCAGACGGAAGGGGGTCGGGGAGGAGAGACCCCACAGGAGGAATGGGGACGGGGCCGAGAGATCCCACAGGGGGAAGGGAGACGGGCAGGAGAGACCCCACAGGAGGAAGGGGGACGGGGAGGAGAGACCCCACAGGAGGAAGGGGGACGGGGAGGAGAGACACCACAGGAGGAAGGGGACGGGGAGGAGATATCCCACAGGAGGAAGGGGGACGGGCAGGAGAGACCCCACAGGAGGAAGGGGGACGGGGAGGAGAGACCCCACAGGAGGAAGGGAGACGGGCAGGAGAGACCCCACAGGAGGAAGGGGGACGAGGAGGAGAGACCCCACAGGAGGAAGGGGGACGGGGAGGAGAGTCCCCACAGGCGGAAGGGGGTCGGGGAGGAGAGACACCACAGGAGGAAGGGGGACGGGGAGGAGAGACCCCACAGGTGGAATGGGGACGGGGAGGAGAGACCCCACAGGAGGAAGGGGGATGGGCAGGAGAGACCCCACAGGAGGATGGGGTACGGGCAGGAGAGATCCCACAAGAAGAAGGGGGACTGGGAGGGGAGATCCCACAGGAGGAAGGGGGACGGGGAGGGGAGATCCCAAAGGAGGAAGGGGGACGGGGAGGGGAGACCCCACAGGAGGAAGGGGGACGGGGAGGGGAGATCCCACAGGAGGAAGGGGGACGGGGAGGGGAGACCCCACAGGAGGAAGGGGGACGGGGAGGGGAGACCCCACAGGAGGAAGGGGGACGGGGAGGAGAGAGGCCACAGGAGGAAGTGTGACGGGGAGGATAGACCCCACAGGAGGAAGAGGGACGGAGCCGAGAGACCCCACAGGAGGAAGGGGGACGGGGAGGAGAGAGCCCACAGGAGAAAGGGGGACGGGGAAAAGATCCCACAGGAGGAAGGGGGACGGGCAGGAGAGACCCCACAGGAGGAAGGGGGACGGGCAGGAGAGACCCCACAGGAGGAAGGGGGACGGGGAGGAGAGACCCCACAGGAGGTAGGGGGACGGGCAGGAGAGACCCCACAGGAGGAAGGGGGACGGGCAGGAGAGTCCCCACAGGAGGATGGGGGACGGGCAGGAGAGTCCCCACAGGAGGATGGGGGACGGGGAGGAGAGTCCCCACAGGAGGATGGGGGACGGGCAGGAGAGTCCCCACAGGAGGATGGGGGACGGGCAGCAGAGATCACACAGGAGGAAGGGGGATGGGCAGGAGATGCCACAGGAGGAAGGGGGACGGGTAGGGGAGTTCCCACAGGAGGAAGGGGGACGGGGAGGGGAGATCCCAAAGGAGGAAGAGGGACGGGGAGCTGAGATCCCACAGGAGGAAGGGGGACGGGGAGGGGAGACACCACAGGAGGAGGGGGGACGGGGAGGAGAGACCCCACAGGAGGTAGGGGGACGGGGAGGAGAGTCCCCACAGGCGGAAGGGGGACGGGGAGGAGAGACACCAGAGGAGGAAGGGGGACGGGCAGGAGAGACCCCACAGGAGGAAGGGGGACGGGCAGGAGAGTCCCCACAGGAGGATGGGGGACGGGCAGGAGAGACCCCACAGGAGGATGGGGGACGGGCAGGAGAGTCCCCACAGGAGGAAGGGGGACGGGCAGGAGAGTCCCCACAGGAGGAAGGGGGACGGGCAGGAGAGTCCCCACAGGAGGAAGGGGGACGGGCAGGAGAGATCACACAGGAGGAAGGGGGATGGGCAGGAGATGCCACAGGAGGAAGGGTGACGGGTAGGGGAGTTCCCACAGGGGGACGGGGAGGGGAGATCCCAAAGGAGGAAGAGGGACGGGGAGCTGAGATCCCACAGGAGGAAGGGGGACGGGGAGGGGAGACACCACAGGAGGAGGGGGGACGGGGAGGGGAGTTCCCACAGGAGGAAGGGGGACGGGGAGGGGAGATCCCAAAGGAGGAAGAGGGACGGGGAGCTGAGATCCCACAGGAGGAAGGGGGACGGGGAGGGGAGACACCACAGGAGGAGGGGGGACGGGGAGGAGAGACCCCACAGGAGGTAGGGGGACGGGGAGGAGAGTCCCCACAGGCGGAAGGGGGACGGGGAGGAGAGACACCAGAGGAGGAAGGGGGACGGGCAGGAGAGACCCCACAGGAGGAAGGGGGACGGGCAGGAGAGTCCCCACAGGAGGATGGGGGACGGGCAGGAGAGACCCCACAGGAGGATGGGGGACGGGCAGGAGAGTCCCCACAGGAGGAAGGGGGACGGGCAGGAGTGTCCCCACAGGAGGAAGGGGGACGGGCAGGAGAGTCCCCACAGGAGGATGTGGGACGGGCAGGAGAGATCACACAGGAGGAAGGGGGATGGGCAGGAGATGCCACAGGAGGAAGGGTGACGGGTAGGGGAGTTCCCACAGGGGGACGGGGAGGGGAGATCCCAAAGGAGGAAGAGGGACGGGGAGCTGAGATCCCACAGGAGGAAGGGGGACGGGGAGGGGAGACACCACAGGAGGAAGGGGGACGGGGAGGGGAGACACCACAGGAGGAGGGGGGACGGGGAGGGGAGATCCCACAGGAGGAGGGGGGACGGGGAGGGGAGACCCCACAGGAGGAAGAGGGACGGAGCCGAGAGACCCCACAGGAGGAAGGGGGACGGGGAGGAGAGACCCCACAGGAGAAAGGGGGACGGGGAGGAGAGATCGCACAGGAGGGAGGAGGAAGGGGACGAGACCCCACAGGGGGAGTGGCCGAGAGACCCCACAGGCAGAAGGGGGTCGGGGAGGAGAGACCCCACAGGGGAAAGGAGACGGGGAGGAGAGACCCCACAGGGGAAAGGAGACGGGGAGGAGAGACCCCACAGGGGAAAGGGGGACGGGGAGGAGAGACCGCACAGAGGGTAGCGGGACGGGGAGAGGAGATCCCACAGGGGGAAGGGGGACGGGGAGCTGAGATCCCACAGGAGGAAGGGGGACGGGGCCGAGAGACCGCACAGGAGGAAGGGGGACGTGGAGGAGAGACCCCACAGGAGGAAGGGGGACGGGGAGGAGAGATCCCACAGGAGGAAGGAGGAAGGGTACGAGATCCCACAGGAGGAAGGGGGACGGGGGGGAGGGATCCCACAGGGGGAAGGGAGACGGGGGGAGAGACCCCGCAGGGGGAAGGGGGACGGGGAGGAGATACCACACAGCGGAAAGGGGACGGGGAGGAGAGACCCCAAAGGGGGAAGGGGGACGGGGAGGAGAGACACCACAGGGGGTAGGGGGACGGGGAGGGGAGATCCCACAGAGGGTAGGGGCACGGGGAGCCCACAGGGGGAAGGGGGACGTGGAGGAGAGAGCCCACAGGAGGAAGGGGGACAGGGAGGAGAGACCCCACAGGGGGAAGGGGGACGGGGAGGAGAGACCCCACAGGAGGAAGGGGGACGGGGCCGAGAGACCCCACAGGAGGAAGAGGGACGGGGAGGAGATATCCCACAGGAGGAAGGGGGACGGGGAGGTGATATCCCACTGGAGGAAGGGGGAAGGGGACGAGATCCCACAGGGGGAAGGGGGACGGGGAGGTGATATCCCACTGGAGGAAGGGGGAAGGGGACGAGATCCCACAGGAGGAAGGGGGACGGGGAGGAGAGATCCCACAGGAGGAAGGGGGAAGGGGCCGAGAGACCCCTCAGACGGAAGGGGGTCGGGGAGGAGAGACCCCACAGGAGGAATGGGGACGGGGCCGAGAGATCCCACAGGGGGAAGGGAGACGGGCAGGAGAGACCCCACAGGAGGAAGGGGGACGGGGAGGAGAGACCCCACAGGAGGAAGGGGGACGGGGAGGAGAGACACCACAGGAGGAAGGGGACGGGGAGGAGATATCCCACAGGAGGAAGGGGGACGGGCAGGAGAGACCCCACAGGAGGAAGGGGGACGGGGAGGAGAGACCCCACAGGAGGAAGGGAGACGGGCAGGAGAGACCCCACAGGAGGAAGGGGGACGAGGAGGAGAGACCCCACAGGAGGAAGGGGGACGGGGAGGAGAGTCCCCACAGGCGGAAGGGGGTCGGGGAGGAGAGACACCACAGGAGGAAGGGGGACGGGGAGGAGAGACCCCACAGGTGGAATGGGGACGGGGAGGAGAGACCCCACAGGAGGAAGGGGGATGGGCAGGAGAGACCCCACAGGAGGATGGGGTACGGGCAGGAGAGATCCCACAAGAAGAAGGGGGACTGGGAGGGGAGATCCCACAGGAGGAAGGGGGACGGGGAGGGGAGATCCCAAAGGAGGAAGGGGGACGGGGAGGGGAGACCCCACAGGAGGAAGGGGGACGGGGAGGGGAGATCCCACAGGAGGAAGGGGGACGGGGAGGGGAGACCCCACAGGAGGAAGGGGGACGGGGAGGGGAGACCCCACAGGAGGAAGGGGGACGGGGAGGAGAGAGGCCACAGGAGGAAGGGTGACGGGGAGGATAGACCCCACAGGAGGAAGAGGGACGGAGCCGAGAGACCCCACAGGAGGAAGGGGGACGGGGAGGAGAGAGCCCACAGGAGAAAGGGGGACGGGGAGTGGAGATCCCAAAGGAGGAAGGGGAACGGGGAGGGGAGACCCCACAGGAGGAAGGGGGACGGGGAGGGGAGACCCCACAGGAGGAAGAGGGACGGAGCCGAGAGACCCCACAGGAGGAAGGGGGATGGGGAGGAGAGAGCCCACAGGAGGAAGGGGGATGGGGAGGAGAGAGCCCACAGGAGAAAGGGGGAAGGGGAGGAGAGATCCCACAGGAGGAAGGAGGAAGGGGACGAGACCCCACAGGAGGAAGGGGGAGTGGCCGAGAGACCCCACAGGCGGAAGGGGGTCGGGGAGGAGAGACCCCACAGGAGGAAGGGGGACAGGGAGGAGAGATCCCACAGGAGGAAGGGGGACGGGGAGGGGAGACCCCACAGGAGGAAGGGGGAGGGAGAGGAGATCCCACAGGAGGAAGGGGGACGGGGAGCTAAGATCCCACAGGAGGAAGGGGGACGGGGCCGAGAGACCCCACAGGAGGAAGGGGGATGGGTAGGAGAGACCCCACAGGAGGAAGGGGGATGAGGAGGAGAGATCCCACAGGAGGAAGGAGGAAGGGGACGAGATCCCACAGGAGGAAGGGGGAAGGGGCCAAGAGACCCCACAGGCGGAAGGGGGTCGGGGAGGAGAGACCCCACAGGAGGAAGGGGGACGGTGAGGAGAGATCCCACAGGAGGAAGGGGGACGGGGAGGGGAGATCCCACAGGAGGAAGGGTGACGGGAAGGAGAGACCCCACTGGAGGAAGGGGGACGGGCAGGAGAGACCCCACAGGAGGAAGGGGGACGGGGAGCAGAGATCCCATAGGAGGAAGGGGGACGGGAAGCAGAGATCCCACAGGAGGAAGGGGGACAGGGAGGAGAGATCCTACAGGAGGAAGGGGGATGGGGAGGAGAGACCCCACAGGAGGAAGGGGGACGGGGAGGAGAGCCCCACAGGAGGAAGGGGGACGGGGAGGAGAGACCCCACAGGCAGAAGGGGGACGGGGACGAGATCCCACAGGCGGAAGGGGGACGGGGTGGAGAGATCCCACAGGAGGAAGGGGGACGGGGAGCAGCGATCCCAGAGGAGGAAGGGGGACGGGGAGCAGAGATCCCACAGGAGGAAGGGGGACGGGGAGCAGAGATCCCACAGGAGGAAGGGGGACGGGGAGGGGACATCCCATAGCAGGAAGATGGGACGGGGAGGAGAGATCCCTCAGGGGGACGGGAGGAGAGATCCCTCAGGAGGGACGGGGAGGAGAGATTCCACAGGAGGGACGGGGAGGAGAGATTCCACAGGAGGGACGGGGAAGAGATATCCCACAGGAGGAAGGGGGACGGTGAGGGGAGATCCCACAGGAGGAAGGGTGACGGGAAGGAGAGACCCCACTGGAGGAAGGGGGACGGGCAGGAGAGACCCCACAGGAGGAAGGGGGACGGGGAGGAGAGACCCCACAGGCGGAAGGGGGATGGGGACGAGATCCCACAGGCGGAAGGGGGACGGGGTGGAGAGATCCCACAGGAGGAAGGGGGACGGGGAGCAGAGATCCCAGTGGAGGAAGGGGGACGGGGAGCAGAGATCCCACAGGAGGAAGGGGGACGGGGAGGAGAGATCCCACAGGAGGAATGGGGACGGGGAGGAGAGACCCCACAGGAGGAAGAGGGACGGTGAGGAGATATCCCACAAGAGGAAGGGGGACGGGGAGGAGATATCCCACTGGAGGAAGGGGGAAGGGGACGAGATCCCACAGGAGGAAGGGGGAAGGGGACGAGATCCCACAGTTGGAAGGGGGACGGGGCCGAGAGACCCCACAGGCGGAAGGGGGACGGGGAGGAGAGATCCCACAGGAGGAAGGTGAACGGGGGGGAGAGATCCCACAGGGGGAAGGGGGACGGGGGGGAGAGATCCCACAGGGGGAAGGGGGACGGGGGGAGAGATCCCACAGGGGGAAGGGGACGAGAGACCCCACAGGGGGAAGGGGGACGGGGAGGAGAGACCCCACAGGGGGAAGGGGGACGGGGAGGAGAGACCCCACAGGGGGTAGTGGGACGGGGAGGGGAGATCCCACAGGGGTAAGGGGGACAGGGAGGGGAGATCCCACAGGGGGTAGGGGCACTGGGATCCCACAGGGGGAAGGGGGACGTGGAGGAGAGACCCCACAGGAGGAAGGGGGACAGGGAGGAGAGACCCCAAAGGAGGAAGGGGGACGGGGAGGAGAGACCCCACAGGAGGAAGGGGGATGGGGCCGAGAGGCCCCACAGGAGGAAGAGGGACGTGGAGGAGATATCCCACAGGAGGAAGGGGGACGGGGAGGAGATATCCCACTGGAGGAAGGGGGAAGGGGACGAGATCCTACAGGAGGAAGGGGGAAGGGGACGAGATCCCACAGGAGGAAGGAGGACGGGGCCGAGAGACCCCACAGGCGGAAGGGGGTCGGGGAGGAGAGACCCCACAGGAGGAAGGGGGACGGGGAGGAGAGACCCCACAGGAGGAAGGGGGACGGGGAGGAGAGACCCCACAGGAGGAAGGGGGACGGGCAGGAGAGACCCCACAGGAGGAAGGGGGATGGGGACGGGAGATCCCACAGGAGGAAGGGGAACGGGGAGGGGAGACCCCACAGGAGGAAGGGGGACGGGGAGGGGAGACCCCACAGGAGGAAGAGGGACGGAGCCGAGAGACCCCACAGGAGGAAGGGGGATGGGGAGGAGAGAGCCCACAGGAGGAAGGGGGATGGGGAGGAGAGAGCCCACAGGAGAAAGGGGGAAGGGGAGGAGAGATCCCACAGGAGGAAGGAGGAAGGGGACGAGACCCCACAGGAGGAAGGGGGAGTGGCCGAGAGACCCCACAGGCGGAAGGGGGTCGGGGAGGAGAGACCCCACAGGAGGAAGGGGGACAGGGAGGAGAGATCCCACAGGAGGAAGGGGGACGGGGAGGGGAGACCCCACAGGAGGAAGGGGGAGGGAGAGGAGATCCCACAGGAGGAAGGGGGACGGGGAGCTAAGATCCCACAGGAGGAAGGGGGACGGGGCCGAGAGACCCCACAGGAGGAAGGGGGATGGGTAGGAGAGACCCCACAGGAGGAAGGGGGATGAGGAGGAGAGATCCCACAGGAGGAAGGAGGAAGGGGACGAGATCCCACAGGAGGAAGGGGGAAGGGGCCAAGAGACCCCACAGGCGGAAGGGGGTCGGGGAGGAGAGACCCCACAGGAGGAAGGGGGACGGTGAGGAGAGATCCCACAGGAGGAAGGGGGACGGGGAGGGGAGATCCCACAGGAGGAAGGGTGACGGGAAGGAGAGACCCCACTGGAGGAAGGGGGACGGGCAGGAGAGACCCCACAGGAGGAAGGGGGACGGGGAGCAGAGATCCCATAGGAGGAAGGGGGACGGGAAGCAGAGATCCCACAGGAGGAAGGGGGACAGGGAGGAGAGATCCTACAGGAGGAAGGGGGATGGGGAGGAGAGACCCCACAGGAGGAAGGGGGACGGGGAGGAGAGCCCCACAGGAGGAAGGGGGACGGGGAGG
>NW_026780629.1:0-29961 GCF_030144855.1 Hypanus sabinus | reverse complement strand
TTTACCTTTGCTCCGAGGGCACTTTCTTTGCCTGCTTGTGAGATTCCTGCAAAGACAGCGGGGCGGGGCCGGTCTGATGGACGGCCGGTGCCCCGAAAGGAGAGATAAAAAGCAGAGGCAGACACACCACGGGCCGCTGAAAGAGCGTCGTGCACCCACCTGAAGGTGGGGGGGGGGGGGGTTGGAGGATCGATTCGGGGGGAGGGCAATCGATCAGAAGCTCGCAGTGTGAAGGTGCAACCGGTGGGGGGCTTGTTTGTGCCAGGCCTACCACTGAAGAACGGTCGTACAGGGTCACAGTCGGTGACCATAACAGGACAGGAAGACAACAGAAGGTTCGACGGCAACGGCATCACCTCTCACTCTCTCTCTCTCTCCAACATTACACCAGCATCTACCTTGCACTAAACTGAACTGAACTGAACTCTGCACCATTGTAAGACTGTCCGTTTACCCCTTAGCTCTCAAGGAGCTTGGTTTCGATTCCTATTTCCACACTTCTGTATTGCTAACCGGTTCCATATCTTTGCATTTTATGGTACTGCATAACTCAGTTTACTAGTAAAAACTATTAGTTACAGCAATACCAGACTTCAACGTGCAATCCATTTCTGCTGGTTCGGTAACCCGGTCACGGGGTATGTGACGAGGGTGAAAGGACCCTGATGGCAGTTATATACAGGCCTCCCAACAGTGGCTGGGAGGTGGACCACAGATTACAACAGGAAATAGAGAAGGCGAGTCAAAAGGGCAAAAGGGCTGTGATGCTGAGGCTCAATAAGGCACTGGTAAGACCTCACTTGGAACACTGTGCGCCGTTTGGGGCTCCTTATTTAAGAAAGGACGTGCTGACGTTGGAGAGGGTTCAGAGAAGATTCACTAGAATGATTCCGGGAATGAGAGGGTTAACACGTGAGGAACGTTTGACCGCTCTCGGACTGTACTCCTTGGAGTTTAGAAGAACGAGGTGGGGGGACCTCATAGAAACATTTCGAACGTTGAAAGGCATGGACGGAGTGGATGTGGCGAAGTTGTTTCACATGGTGGGGGATCTCTCATGGAGAATCGCAGGGCGCCCATTCAGAACAGAGGTGCGAAAAATAAAATTTTAACCAGAGGGTGGTTAGTCTGTGGAATTTGCTGCCACGGGCGGCAGTGGAGGCCAAGTCATTGGGTGTATTTAAGGCAGAGATTGACAGGCATCTGAGTAGTCAGAGCATCAAAGGTTATGGTGAGAGGGCGGGGGAATGGGACTAAAGGGGAGATTGGATCAGCTCATGATGAAATGGCGGAGCGGACAAGATGGGCCGAATGGCCGACCCCTTTGTCTTTTGGGAGATTTTAACGTGCAGGTCAATTGGGAGAATCAGGTTGGTAATGGATCTCGAGAGGGTGAGTTTGTTGAATGCCTACAAGACGGCTTTTTAGAACAGTTTGTCATTGAGCCCGCTATGGGGACCAGTTGTACTGGATTGGGTGTTATGCAATGAACTGGAGGTAATTAGGGGGCTTAACCCTGAGGAGGCAGTGAGCACAACAGGAGTGAGTTAAAATTGAAATTTGAGAGGGAGAAAGTAAAGTCCGATGAAGCAGTATTTCAGTGGAGTGAAAAAAAAAAACCATTTGCAATGAGAGAGGAGATGGCCGAAGTAAATTGGAAGGTGATGTTGGTGGGGATGACAGCAGAGCAGCAATGGTGTGTGTTTCTGGGGAAAATGAGGAAGGTGCAGGACATGTGTATTCCAAAAATGAAGAAATACTCAAAATAGTTCAACCGTAGCTGAGAAGGGAAGTCAAAGCTAATGAAAAAAAAAAAGGAGAGGGCATACAACAAAGCAAAAATTAGTGGAAGGACAGAGGATCGGGAAGCTTTTAAAAAACTACAGAGAGCAGCTGAAAGAATCATTACGAGGGAAAAGATTAAATATGAAAGCAAGCTAGCAAACAATATCAAAGTGGATAGTAAAAACTTTATCATGTAAAATGTAAAATAGAGATGAGAGTGAATATGGGACCGCTGGAAAATGAGGCTGAAGAAATAATAATGGGGGACAAGGAGATGACAGATGAACTAAATGAGCATTTTGCATCAGTCTTCACTGTGGAAGACACTCACAGTGAGTGCAGTTACTGTTACGAGGGAGAAGGTGCTCAAAAATCTGAAAGACCTAAAGATACTTAAGTCGCCCGGACCAGATGAACTGCATCCTGGGGTTCTTTCTGAAAGAGCCAGGGGTAGAGATTGTGGAGGCGTTAGAAATGATCTTTCAAGAATCATTGGACTCTGGCATGGGTCTGTACTCACTGGAATTCAGAAGGATGAGGGGGGGAATCTCACTGAAACCTTTCGAATGTTGAAAGGCCTAGGCAGAGTAGATGTGGAAAGAATGTTTCCCATGGTGGGGGAGTCTAGGACAAGAGGGCACAGCCTCAGGATAGAGGGGTGTCCATTTAAAACAGAAATGTGGAGCAACAATTTCTTTAGCTAGAATGTGGTGAATTTGTGGAATTTATTACCACAGGCGGGTGTGGAGGCCGGGTCGTTGGGTGCAATTAAGGCAGAGATTGACAGGTTCTTGATTGGACATAACATCAAAGGTTACGGGGAGAAGGCCAGGGAGTGGGGCTGAGGAGGAGATAGAAAAAAAAAGATCAGCCATGATTGAATGGCGGAGCAGACTCGATGGGCCAGACGGCCTAATTCTGCTCCTATGTCTTGTGGTCTTATAGAAACACCAATGCCCAGGAACAGAACATTTTAGAAAAAGTTGTGGACACAGCCCAGTTCGTCATGGGCAAAGACCTCCTCACCATTGAGAAAAAATCTTGTGATAGCCTTTTCAACTTTACTGGCTAGGAGACCTATCTTGCTGCACTGGAAAGAATGTAACCCGCCTACTGTTTTTTTATTGGCTCTCCTCCATTATGTCATGTCTAAGCTTGAAGGAAATTAGAAGCCGGACATTTAATACATCTTTTAATTTTGAACAAGTCTGGTGACCTTTATTCAATATCTTCACACGATTTAATTATTTATTTATTTATTTCTCTTTACTCCCTTTAGGGGTAAATCCTTATCCATGAAGGTTCGAAGATGACTGGAAGGGTGTTTTTTTTTTCTCTTTCTCTTTTTTCTAATTTTATCCTCAAATTGACTGCCCAATCTTTCTTTTCTTTTCCTTTTTCTTTGTTTTCGTTTAGTTAGTGGTTTTTTTTTACCCCTTTATTAAATAAAATTTCTGATCTTTTTTTTACGATTGTTATGAGGAGCTGTAGTTTTTTCGATTACATTGTATATATGACAGCGTAACAGTTTTACCTATCTGGTTTTGCCAATATATACTTCCTTTTTTACCGCCGTCTATATGTCTTTTGTACTATGGGTTTGTTAAACTTCTCCTCTGATTTGTATTTTCTTTATTGGAAAATCGATAAAAAGATTGAAAAAATGAAATGAAAACCCTTCAAGGAGTGTTACCACAAGAAATCAGCATCCATCATCAAGGACCCATGCCGGCTAGACCATGCGCTCTTAAATAGTGCAAAAAGAGGGCAAAAAGAAAAAAATAAAAGGAAGGGAAGAAAAGCAAAAGTTTAAAAAAGCATCGAAATCACACAGTGTACAGCGAAATGCATACAGAACACCAGGGAGTGAAATACATACAGAACACCAGGGAGTAAAATGCATACTGAACACCAGGGAGTGAAATGCATACCGAACACCAGGGAGTGAAATGCATACAGAACACCAGGGAGTGAAATGCATACAGATCACCAGGGAGTGAAATACATACAGAACACCAGGGAGTGAAATGCATACAGAACACCAGGGAGTGAAATGCATACAGAACACCAGGGAGTGAAATGCATACAGAACACCAGGGAGTGAAATACATACAGAACACCAGGGAGTGAAATACATACAGAACACCAGGGAGTGAAATGTATACAGAACACCAGGGAGTGAAATGCATACATAACACCAGGGAGTGAAATGTATACAGAACACCAGGGAGTGAAATGCATACAGAACACCAGGGAGTGAAATGCATACAGAACACCAGGGTCTGAAATGCATACACAACACCAGGGAGTGAAATGTATACAGAACACCAGGGAGTGAAATACATACAGAACACCAGGGAGTGAAATGCATACAGAACACCAGGGAGTGAAATGCATACAGAACACCAGGGAGTGAAATACATACAGAACACCAGGGAGTGAAATACATACAGAACACCAGGGAGTGAAATACATACAGAACACCAGGGAGTGAAATGCATACAGAACACCAGGGAGTGAAATGCATACAGAACACCAGGGAGTGAAATGCATACAGAACACCAGGGAGTGAAATGCATACAGAACACCAGGGAGTGAAATACATACAGAACACCAGGGAGTGAAATGCATACAGAACACCAGGGAGTTAAATGCATACAGAACACCAGGGAGTGAAATGCATACAGAACACCAGGGAGTGAAATACATACAGAACACCAGGGAGTGAAATACATACAGAACACCAGGGAGTGAAATGCATACAGAACACCAGGGAGTTAAATGCATACAGAACACCAGGGAGTGAAATGCATACAGAACACCAGGGAGTGAAATGCATACAGAACACCAGGGAGTTAAATGCATACAGAACACCAGGGAGTGAAATACATACAGTACACCAGGGAGTGAAATGCATACAGAACACCAGGGAGTGAAATGCATACAGAACACCAGGGAGTGAAATACATACAGAACACCAGGGAGTGAAATGTATACAGAACACCAGGGAGTGAAATGTATACAGAACACCAGGGAGTGAAATGCATACAGAACACCATGGAGAGAAATGCATACAGAACACCAGGGAGTGAAATGCATTGAGAACACCAGGGAGTGAAAAACATACAGAACACCAGGGAGTGAAATGCATACAGAACACCAGGGAGTGAAATACATACAGAACACCAGGGAGTGAAATACATACAGAACACCAGGGAGTGAAATGCATACAGAACACCAGGGAGTGAAATGCATACAGAACACCAGGGAGTGAAATGCATACAGAACACCAGGGAGTGAAATACATACAGAACACCAGGGAGTGAAATGCATACAGAACACCAGGGAGTGAAATGCATACAGAACACCAGGGAGTGAAATACATACAGAACACCAGGGAGTGAAATACATACAGAACACCAGGGAGTGAAATGCATACAGTACACCAGGGAGTGAAATGCATACAGAACACCAGGGAGTGAAATGCATACAGAACACCAGGGAGTGAAATACATACAGAACACCAGGGAGTGAAATACATACAGAACACCAGGGAGTGAAATGCATACAGAACACCAGGGAGTGAAATGTATACAGAACACCAGGGAGTGAAATACATACAGAACACCATGGAGTGAAATGCATACAGAACACCAGGGATTGAAATGCATCCAGAACACCAGGGAGTGAAATACATACAGAACACCAGGGAGTGAAATGCATACAGAACACCAGGGAGTGAAATACATACAGAACACCAGGGAGTGAAATGCATACAGAACACCAGGGAGTGAAATGCATACACAACACCAGGGAGTGAAATGTATACAGAACACCAGGGAGTGAAATACATACAGAACACCAGGGAGTGAAATACATACAGAACACCAGGGAGTGAAATACATACAGAACACCAGGGAGTTAAATGCATACAGAACACCAGGGAGTGAAATGCATACAGAACACCAGGGAGTGAAATGCATACAGAACACCAGGGAGTGAAATACATACAGAACACCAGGGAGTGAAATACATACAGAACACCAGGGAGTGAAATGCATACAGAACACCAGGGAGTTAAATGCATACAGAACACCAGGGAGTGAAATGCATACAGAACACCAGGGAGTGAAATGCATACAGAACACCAGGGAGTGAAATGCATACAGAACACCAGGGAGTTAAATGCATACAGAACACCAGGGAGTGAAATACATACAGAACACCAGGGAGTGAAATACATACAGAACACCAGGGAGTGAAATACATACAGTACACCAGGGAGTGAAATGCATACAGAACACCAGGGAGTGAAATGCATACAGAACACCAGGGAGTGAAATATATACAGAACACCAGGGAGTGAAATACATACAGAACACCAGGGAGTGAAATGCATACAGTACACCAGGGAGTGAAATGCATACAGAACACCAGGGAGTGAAATGCATACAGAACACCAGGGAGTGAAATACATACAGAACACCAGGGAGTGAAATGCATACAGAACACCAGGGAGTGAAATGCATACAGAACACCAGGGATTGAAATGCATCCAGAACACCAGGGAGTGAAATACATACAGAACACCAGGGAGTGAAATGCATACAGAACACCAGGGAGTGAAATGCATACAGAACACCAGGGAGTGAAATGCATACACAACACCAGGGAGTGAAATGTATACAGAACACCAGGGAGTGAAATACATACAGAACACCAGGGAGTGAAATACATACAGAACACCAGGGAGTGAAATACATACAGAACACCAGGGAGTTAAATGCATACAGAACACCAGGGAGTGAAATGCATACAGAACACCAGGGAGTGAAATGCATACAGAACACCAGGGAGTGAAATACATACAGAACACCAGGGAGTGAAATACATACAGAACACCAGGGAGTGAAATGCATACAGAACACCAGGGAGTTAAATGCATACAGAACACCAGGGAGTGAAATGCATACAGAACACCAGGGAGTGAAATGCATACAGAACACCAGGGAGTGAAATGCATACAGAACACCAGGGAGTTAAATGCATACAGAACACCAGGGAGTGAAATACATACAGAACACCAGGGAGTGAAATACATACAGAACACCAGGGAGTGAAATACATACAGTACACCAGGGAGTGAAATGCATACAGAACACCAGGGAGTGAAATGCATACAGAACACCAGGGAGTGAAATACATACAGAACACCAGGGAGTGAAATACATACAGAACACCAGGGAGTGAAATACATACAGAACACCAGGGAGTGAAATGCATACAGTACACCAGGGAGTGAAATGCATACAGAACACCAGGGAGTGAAATGCATACAGAACACCAGGGAGTGAAATACATACAGAACACCAGGGAGTGAAATGCATACAGAACACCAGGGAGTGAAATGCATACAGAACACCAGGGATTGAAATGCATCCAGAACACCAGGGAGTGAAATACATACAGAACACCAGGGAGTGAAATGCATACAGAACACCAGGGAGTGAAATACATACAGAACACCAGGGAGTGAAATGCATACAGAACACCAGGGAGTGAAATGCATACACAACACCAGGGAGTGAAATGTATACAGAACACCAGGGAGTGAAATACATACAGAACACCAGGGAGTGAAATACATACAGAACACCAGGGAGTGAAATACATACAGAACACCAGGGAGTTAAATGCATACAGAACACCAGGGAGTGAAATGCATACAGAACACCAGGGAGTGAAATGCATACAGAACACCAGGGAGTGAAATGCATACAGAACACCAGGGAGTGAAATACATACAGAACACCAGGGAGTGAAATGCATACAGAACACCAGGGAGTTAAATGCATACAGAACACCAGGGAGTGAAATGCATACAGAACACCAGGGAGTGAAATGCATACAGAACACCAGGGAGTGAAATGCATACAGAACACCAGGGAGTTAAATGCATACAGAACACCAGGGAGTGAAATACATACAGAACACCAGGGAGTGAAATACATACAGAACACCAGGGAGTGAAATACATACAGTACACCAGGGAGTGAAATGCATACAGAACACCAGGGAGTGAAATGCATACAGAACACCAGGGAGTGAAATACATACAGAACACCAGGGAGTGAAATACATACAGAACACCAGGGAGTGAAATACATACAGAACACCAGGGAGTGAAATGCATACAGTACACCAGGGAGTGAAATGCATACAGAACACCAGGGAGTGAAATGCATACAGAACACCAGGGAGTGAAATACATACAGAACACCAGGGAGCGAAATGCATACAGAACACCAGGGAGTGAAATGTATACAGAACACCAGGGAGTGAAATGCATACAGAACACCATGGAGAGAAATGCATACAGAACACCAGGGAGTGAAATGCATTGAGAACACCAGGGAGTGAAATACATACAGAACACCAGGGAGTGAAATGCATACAGAACACCAGGGAGTGAAATACATACAGAACACCAGGGAGTGAAATACATACAGAACACCAGGGAGTGAAATACATACAGAACACCAGGGAGTGAAATGCATACAGAACACCAGGGAGTGAAATGCATACAGAACACCAGGGAGTGAAATGCATACAGAACACCAGGGAGTGAAATGCATACAGAACACCAGGGAGTGAAATACATACAGAACACCAGGGAGTGAAATGCATACAGAACACCAGGGAGTGAAATGCATACAGAACACCAGGGAGTGAAATACATACAGAACACCAGGGAGTGAAATACATACAGAACACCAGGGAGTGAAATGCATACAGTACACCAGGGAGTGAAATGCATACAGAACACCAGGGAGTGAAATGCATACAGAACACCAGGGAGTGAAATACATACAGAACACCAGGGAGTGAAATACATACAGAACACCAGGGAGTGAAATGCATACAGAACACCAGGGAGTGAAATGTATACAGAACACCAGGGAGTGAAATACATACAGAACACCATGGAGTGAAATGCATACAGAACACCAGGGATTGAAATGCATCCAGAACACCAGGGAGTGAAATACATACAGAACACCAGGGAGTGAAATACATACAGAACACCAGGGAGTGAAATGCATACAGAACACCAGGGAGTTAAATGCATACAGAACACCAGGGAGTGAAATGCATACAGAACACCAGGGAGTGAAATGCATACAGAACACCAGGGAGTTAAATGCATACAGAACACCAGGGAGTGAAATACATACAGAACACCAGGGAGTGAAATACATACAGAACACCAGGGAGTGAAATATATACAGTACACCAGGGAGTGAAATGCATACAGAACACCAGGGAGTGAAATGCATACAGAACACCAGGGAGTGAAATACATACAGAACACCAGGGAGTGAAATACATACAGAACACCAGGGAGTGAAATACATACAGAACACCAGGGAGTGAAATGCATACAGTACACCAGGGAGTGAAATGCATACAGAACACCAGGGAGTGAAATGCATACAGAACACCAGGGAGTGAAATACATACAGAACACCAGGGAGTGAAATGCATACAGAACACCAGGGAGTGAAATGCATACAGAACACCAGGGATTGAAATGCATCCAGAACACCAGGGAGTGAAATACATACAGAACACCAGGGAGTGAAATGCATACAGAACACCAGGGAGTGAAATACATACAGAACACCAGGGAGTGAAATGCATACAGAACACCAGGGAGTGAAATGCATACACAACACCAGGGAGTGAAATGTATACAGAACACCAGGGAGTGAAATACATACAGAACACCAGGGAGTGAAATACATACAGAACACCAGGGAGTGAAATACATACAGAACACCAGGGAGTTAAATGCATACAGAACACCAGGGAGTGAAATGCATACAGAACACCAGGGAGTGAAATGCATACAGAACACCAGGGAGTGAAATACATACAGAACACCAGGGAGTGAAATACATACAGAACACCAGGGAGTGAAATGCATACAGAACACCAGGGAGTTAAATGCATACAGAACACCAGGGAGTGAAATGCATACAGAACACCAGGGAGTGAAATGCATACAGAACACCAGGGAGTGAAATGCATACAGAACACCAGGGAGTTAAATGCATACAGAACACCAGGGAGTGAAATACATACAGAACACCAGGGAGTGAAATACATACAGAACACCAGGGAGTGAAATACATACAGTACACCAGGGAGTGAAATGCATACAGAACACCAGGGAGTGAAATGCATACAGAACACCAGGGAGTGAAATACATACAGAACACCAGGGAGTGAAATACATACAGAACACCAGGGAGTGAAATACATACAGAACACCAGGGAGTGAAATGCATACAGTACACCAGGGAGTGAAATGCATACAGAACACCAGGGAGTGAAATGCATACAGAACACCAGGGAGTGAAATACATACAGAACACCAGGGAGCGAAATGCATACAGAACACCAGGGAGTGAAATGTATACAGAACACCAGGGAGTGAAATGCATACAGAACACCATGGAGAGAAATGCATACAGAACACCAGGGAGTGAAATGCATTGAGAACACCAGGGAGTGAAATACATACAGAACACCAGGGAGTGAAATGCATACAGAACACCAGGGAGTGAAATACATACAGAACACCAGGGAGTGAAATACATACAGAACACCAGGGCGTGAAATACATACAGAACACCAGGGAGTGAAATGCATACAGAACACCAGGGAGTGAAATGCATACAGAACACCAGGGAGTGAAATGCATACAGAACACCAGGGAGTGAAATGCATACAGAACACCAGGGAGTGAAATACATACAGAACACCAGGGAGTGAAATGCATACAGAACACCAGGGAGTGAAATGCATACAGAACACCAGGGAGTGAAATACATACAGAACACCAGGGAGTGAAATACATACAGAACACCAGGGAGTGAAATGCATACAGTACACCAGGGAGTGAAATGCATACAGAACACCAGGGAGTGAAATGCATACAGAACACCAGGGAGTGAAATACATACAGAACACCAGGGAGTGAAATACATACAGAACACCAGGGAGTGAAATGCATACAGAACACCAGGGAGTGAAATGTATACAGAACACCAGGGAGTGAAATACATACAGAACACCATGGAGTGAAATGCATACAGAACACCAGGGATTGAAATGCATCCAGAACACCAGGGAGTGAAATACATACAGAACACCAGGGAGTGAAATGCATACAGAACACCAGGGAGTGAAATACATACAGAACACCAGGGAGTGAAATGCATACAGAACACCAGGGAGTGAAATGCATACACAACACCAGGGAGTGAAATGTATACAGAACACCAGGGAGTGAAATACATACAGAACACCAGGGAGTGAAATACATACAGAACACCAGGGAGTGAAATACATACAGAACACCAGGGAGTTAAATGCATACAGAACACCAGGGAGTGAAATGCATACAGAACACCAGGGAGTGAAATGCATACAGAACACCAGGGAGTTAAATGCATACAGAACACCAGGGAGTGAAATGCATACAGAACACCAGGGAGTGAAATGCATACAGAACACCAGGGAGTGAAATACATACACAACACCAGGGAGTGAAATACATACAGAACACCAGGGAGTGAAATACATACAGAACACCAGGGAGTAAAATGCATACTGAACACCAGGGAGTGAAATGCATACCGAACACCAGGGAGTGAAATGCATACAGAACACCAGGGAGTGAAATGCATACAGAACACCAGGGAGTGAAATACATACAGAACACCAGGGAGTGAAATGCATACAGAACACCAGGGAGTGAAATGCATACAGAACACCAGGGAGTGAAATGCATACAGAACACCAGGGAGTGAAATACATACAGAACACCAGGGAGTGAAATGCATACAGAACACCAGGGAGTGAAATACATACAGAACACCAGGGAGTGAAATGTATACAGAACACCAGGGAGTGAAATGCATACATAACACCAGGGAGTGAAATGTATACAGAACACCAGGGAGTGAAATGCATACAGAATACCAGGGAGTGAAATGCATACAGAACACCAGGGACTGAAATGCATACACAACACCAGGGAGTGAAATGTATACAGAACACCAGGGAGTGAAATACATACAGAACACCAGGGAGTGAAATGCATACAGAACACCAGGGAGTGAAATACATACAGAACACCAGGGAGTGAAATGCATACAGTACACCAGGGAGTGAAATGCATACAGAACACCAGGGAGTGAAATGCATACAGAACACCAGGGAGTGAAATACATACAGAACACCAGGGAGCGAAATGCATACAGAACACCAGGGAGTGAAATGTATACAGAACACCAGGGAGTGAAATGCATACAGAACACCATGGAGAGAAATGCATACAGAACACCAGGGAGTGAAATGCATTGAGAACACCAGGGAGTGAAATACATACAGAACACCAGGGAGTGAAATGCATACAGAACACCAGGGAGTGAAATACATACAGAACACCAGGGAGTGAAATACATACAGAACACCAGGGAGTGAAATACATACAGAACACCAGGGAGTGAAATGCATACAGAACACCAGGGAGTGAAATGCATACAGAACACCAGGGAGTGAAATGCATACAGAACACCAGGGAGTGAAATGCATACAGAACACCAGGGAGTGAAATACATACAGAACACCAGGGAGTGAAATGCATACAGAACACCAGGGAGTGAAATGCATACAGAACACCAGGGAGTGAAATACATACAGAACACCAGGGAGTGAAATACATACAGAACACCAGGGAGTGAAATGCATACAGTACACCAGGGAGTGAAATGCATACAGAACACCAGGGAGTGAAATGCATACAGAACACCAGGGAGTGAAATACATACAGAACACCAGGGAGTGAAATACATACAGAACACCAGGGAGTGAAATGCATACAGAACACCAGGGAGTGAAATGTATACAGAACACCAGGGAGTGAAATACATACAGAACACCATGGAGTGAAATGCATACAGAACACCAGGGATTGAAATGCATCCAGAACACCAGGGAGTGAAATACATACAGAACACCAGGGAGTGAAATGCATACAGAACACCAGGGAGTGAAATACATACAGAACACCAGGGAGTGAAATGCATACAGAACACCAGGGAGTGAAATGCATACACAACACCAGGGAGTGAAATGTATACAGAACACCAGGGAGTGAAATACATACAGAACACCAGGGAGTGAAATACATACAGAACACCAGGGAGTGAAATACATACAGAACACCAGGGAGTTAAATGCATACAGAACACCAGGGAGTGAAATGCATACAGAACACCAGGGAGTGAAATGCATACAGAACACCAGGGAGTTAAATGCATACAGAACACCAGGGAGTGAAATGCATACAGAACACCAGGGAGTGAAATGCATACAGAACACCAGGGAGTGAAATACATACACAACACCAGGGAGTGAAATACATACAGAACACCAGGGAGTGAAATACATACAGAACACCAGGGAGTAAAATGCATACTGAACACCAGGGAGTGAAATGCATACCGAACACCAGGGAGTGAAATGCATACAGAACACCAGGGAGTGAAATGCATACAGAACACCAGGGAGTGAAATACATACAGAACACCAGGGAGTGAAATGCATACAGAACACCAGGGAGTGAAATACATACAGAACACCAGGGAGTGAAATGCATACGGAACACCAGGGAGTGAAATACATACAGAACACCAGGGAGTGAAATGTATACAGAACACCAGGGAGTGAAATGCATACAGAACACCAGGGAGTGAAATGCATACAGAACACCAGGGAGTGAAATACATACAGAACACCAGGGAGTGAAATGCATACAGTACACCAGGGAGTGAAATGCATACAGAACACCAGGGAGTGAAATGCATACAGAACACCAGGGAGTGAAATACATACAGAACACCAGGGAGTGAAATACATACAGAACACCAGGGAGTGAAATGCATACAGAACACCAGGGAGTGAAATGTATACAGAACACCAGGGAGTGAAATACATACAGAACACCATGGAGTGAAATGCATACAGAACACCAGGGATTGAAATGCATCCAGAACACCAGGGAGTGAAATACATACAGAACACCAGGGAGTGAAATGCATACAGAACACCAGGGAGTGAAATACATACAGAACACCAGGGAGTGAAATGCATACAGAACACCAGGGAGTGAAATGCATACAGAACACCAGGGAGTGAAATGTATACAGAACACCAGGGAGTGAAATACATACAGAACACCAGGGAGTGAAATACATACAGAACACCAGGGAGTGAAATACATACAGAACACCAGGGAGTTAAATGCATACAGAACACCAGGGAGTGAAATGCATACAGAACACCAGGGAGTGAAATGCATACAGAACACCAGGGAGTTAAATGCATACAGAACACCAGGGAGTGAAATGCATACAGAACACCAGGGAGTGAAATGCATACAGAACACCAGGGAGTGAAATACATACACAACACCAGGGAGTGAAATACATACAGAACACCAGGGAGTGAAATACATACAGAACACCAGGGAGTAAAATGCATACTGAACACCAGGGAGTGAAATGCATACCGAACACCAGGGAGTGAAATGCATACAGAACACCAGGGAGTGAAATACATACAGAACACCAGGGAGTGAAATACATACAGAACACCAGGGAGTGAAATGCATACAGAACACCAGGGAGTGAAATGCATACAGAACACCAGGGAGTGAAATGCATACAGAACACCAGGGAGTGAAATACATACAGAACACCAGGGAGTGAAATGCATACAGAACACCAGGGAGTGAAATACATACAGAACACCAGGGAGTGAAATGTATACAGAACACCAGGGAGTGAAATGCATACATAACACCAGGGAGTGAAATGTATACAGAACACCAGGGAGTGAAATGCATACAGAATACCAGGGAGTGAAATGCATACAGAACACCAGGGACTGAAATGCATACACAACACCAGGGAGTGAAATGTATACAGAACACCAGGGAGTGAAATACATACAGAACACCAGGGAGTGAAATGCATACAGAACACCAGGGAGTGAAATGCATACAGAACACCAGGGAGTGAAATACATACAGAACACCAGGGAGTGAAATACATACAGAACACCAGGGAGTGAAATACATACAGAACACCAGGGAGTGAAATGCATACAGAACACCAGGGAGTGAAATGCATACAGAACACCAGGGAGTGAAATGCATACAGAACACCAGGGAGTGAAATGCATACAGAACACCAGGGAGTGAAATGCATACAGAACACCAGGGAGTGAAATACATACAGAACACCAGGGACTGAAATGCATACACAACACCAGGGAGTGAAATGTATACAGAACACCAGGGAGTGAAATACATACAGAACACCAGGGAGTGAAATGCATACAGAACACCAGGGAGTGAAATGCATACAGAACACCAGGGAGTGAAATGCATACAGAACACCAGGGAGTGAAATACATACAGAACACCAGGGAGTGAAATACATACAGAACACCAGGGAGTGAAATACATACAGAACACCAGGGAGTGAAATGCATACAGAACACCAGGGAGTGAAATGCATACAGAACACCAGGGAGTGAAATGCATACAGAACACCAGGGAGTGAAATGCATACAGAACACCAGGGAGTGAAATACATACAGAACACCAGGGAGTGAAATGCATACAGAACACCAGGGAGTGAAATGCATACAGAACACCAGGGAGTGAAATACATACAGAACACCAGGGAGTGAAATACATACAGAACACCAGGGAGTGAAATGCATACAGTACACCAGGGAGTGAAATGCATACAGAACACCAGGGAGTGAAATGCATACAGAACACCAGGGAGTGAAATACATACAGAACACCAGGGAGTGAAATACATACAGAACACCAGGGAGTGAAATGCATACAGAACACCAGGGAGTGAAATGTATACAGAACACCAGGGAGTGAAATACATACAGAACACCATGGAGTGAAATGCATACAGAACACCAGGGATTGAAATGCATCCAGAACACCAGGGAGTGAAATACATACAGAACACCAGGGAGTGAAATGCATACAGAACACCAGGGAGTGAAATACATACAGAACACCAGGGAGTGAAATGCATACAGAACACCAGGGAGTGAAATGCATACAGAACACCAGGGAGTGAAATGTATACAGAACACCAGGGAGTGAAATACATACAGAACACCAGGGAGTGAAATACATACAGAACACCAGGGAGTGAAATACATACAGAACACCAGGGAGTTAAATGCATACAGAACACCAGGGAGTGAAATGCATACAGAACACCAGGGAGTGAAATGCATACAGAACACCAGGGAGTGAAATACATACAGAACACCAGGGAGTGAAATACATACAGAACACCAGGGAGTGAAATGCATACAGAACACCAGGGAGTGAAATGCATACAGAACACCAGGGAGTGAAATACATACAGAACACCAGGGAGTGAAATACATACAGAACACCAGGGAGTGAAATACATACAGAACACCAGGGAGTGAAATGCATACAGAACACCAGGGAGTGAAATGCATACAGAACACCAGGGAGTGAAATGCATACAGAACACCAGGGAGTGAAATGCATACAGAACACCAGGGAGTGAAATACATACAGAACACCAGGGAGTGAAATACATACAGAACACCAGGGAGTGAAATGCATACAGTACACCAGGGAGTGAAATGCATACAGAACACCAGGGAGTGAAATGCATACAGAACACCAGGGAGTGAAATACATACAGAACACCAGGGAGTGAAATACATACAGAACACCAGGGAGTGAAATGCATACAGAACACCAGGGAGTGAAATACATACAGAACACCAGGGAGTGAAATACATACAGAACACCAGGGAGTGAAATGCATACAGAACACCAGGGAGTGAAATGTATACAGAACACCAGGGAGTGAAATACATACAGAACACCATGGAGTGAAATGCATACAGAACACCAGGGATTGAAATGCATCCAGAACACCAGGGAGTGAAATACATACAGAACACCAGGGAGTGAAATGCATACAGAACACCAGGGAGTGAAATACATACAGAACACCAGGGAGTGAAATGCATACAGAACACCAGGGAGTGAAATGCATACAGAACACCAGGGAGTGAAATGTATACAGAACACCAGGGAGTGAAATACATACAGAACACCAGGGAGTGAAATACATACAGAACACCAGGGAGTGAAATACATACAGAACACCAGGGAGTTAAATGCATACAGAACACCAGGGAGTGAAATGCATACAGAACACCAGGGAGTGAAATGCATACAGAACACCAGGGAGTTAAATGCATACAGAACACCAGGGAGTGAAATGCATACAGAACACCAGGGAGTGAAATGCATACAGAACACCAGGGAGTGAAATACATACACAACACCAGGGAGTGAAATACATACAGAACACCAGGGAGTGAAATACATACAGAACACCAGGGAGTAAAATGCATACTGAACACCAGGGAGTGAAATGCATACCGAACACCAGGGAGTGAAATGCATACAGAACACCAGGGAGTGAAATGCATACAGAACACCAGGGAGTGAAATACATACAGAACACCAGGGAGTGAAATGCATACAGAACACCAGGGAGTGAAATGCATACAGAACACCAGGGAGTGAAATGCATACAGAACACCAGGGAGTGAAATACATACAGAACACCAGGGAGTGAAATGCATACAGAACACCAGGGAGTGAAATACATACAGAACACCAGGGAGTGAAATGTATACAGAACACCAGGGAGTGAAATGCATACATAACACCAGGGAGTGAAATGTATACAGAACACCAGGGAGTGAAATGCATACAGAATACCAGGGAGTGAAATGCATACAGAACACCAGGGACTGAAATGCATACACAACACCAGGGAGTGAAATGTATACAGAACACCAGGGAGTGAAATACATACAGAACACCAGGGAGTGAAATGCATACAGAACACCAGGGAGTGAAATGCATACAGAACACCAGGGAGTGAAATACATACAGAACACCAGGGAGTGAAATACATACAGAACACCAGGGAGTGAAATACATACAGAACACCAGGGAGTGAAATGCATACAGAACACCAGGGAGTGAAATGCATACAGAACACCAGGGAGTGAAATGCATACAGAACACCAGGGAGTGAAATGCATACAGAACACCAGGGAGTGAAATACATACAGAACACCAGGGAGTGAAATGCATACAGAACACCAGGGAGTTAAATGCATACAGAACACCAGGGAGTGAAATGCATACAGAACACCAGGGAGTGAAATACATACAGAACACCAGGGAGTGAAATACATACAGAACACCAGGGAGTGAAATGCATACAGAACACCAGGGAGTGAAATGCATACAGAACACCAGGGAGTGAAATGCATACAGAACACCAGGGAGTGAAATGCATACAGAACACCAGGGAGTGAAATGCATACAGAACACCAGGGAGTTAAATGCATACAGAACACCAGGGAGTGAAATACATACAGAACACCAGGGAGTGAAATACATACAGAACACCAGGGAGTGAAATACATACAGTACACCAGGGAGTGAAATGCATACAGAACACCAGGGAGTGAAATGCATACAGAACACCAGGGAGTGAAATACATACAGAACACCAGGGAGTGAAATACATACAGAACACCAGGGAGTGAAATACATACAGAACACCAGGGAGTGAAATACATACAGAACACCAGGGAGTGAAATGCATACAGTACACCAGGGAGTGAAATGCATACAGAACACCAGGGAGTGAAATGCATACAGAACACCAGGGAGTGAAATGCATACAGAACACCAGGGAGTGAAATACATACAGAACACCAGGGAGTGAAATACATACAGAACACCAGGGAGTGAAATGCATACAGTACACCAGGGAGTGAAGTGCATACAGAACACCAGGGAATGAAATGCATACAGAACACCAGGGAGTGAAATACATACAGAACACCAGGGAGTGAAATACATACAGAACACCAGGGAGTGAAATGCATACAGAACACCAGGGAGTGAAATGTATACAGAACACCAGGGAGTGAAATACATACAGAACACCATGGAGTGAAATACATACAGAACACCAGGGAGTGAAATACATACAGAACACCAGGGAGTGAAATACATACAGAACACCAGGGAGTGAAATGTATACAGAACACCAGGGAGTGAAATGCATACAGAACACCAAGGAGTGAAATACATACAGAACACCAGGGAGTGAAATGCATACATAACACCAGGGAGTGAAATGCATACAGTACACCAGGGAGTGAAATGCATACAGAACACCAGGGAATGAAATGCATACAGAACACCAGGGAGTGAAATACATACAGAACACCAGGGAGTGAAATACATACAGAACACCAGGGAGTGAAATGCATACAGAACACCAGGGAGTGAAATGTATACAGAACACCAGGGAGTGAAATACATACAGAACACCATGGAGTGAAATACATACAGAACACCAGGGAGTGAAATACATACAGAACACCAGGGAGTGAAATACATACAGAACACCAGGGAGTGAAATGTATACAGAACACCAGGGAGTGAAATGCATACAGAACACCAAGGAGTGAAATACATACAGAACACCAGGGAGTGAAATGCATACATAACACCAGGGAGTGAAATACATACAGAACACCAGGGAGTGAAATGCATACAGAACACCAGGGAGTGAAAAGTATACAGAACACCAGGGAGTGAAATGTATACAGAACACCAGGGAGTGAAATACATACAGAACACCAGGGAGTGAAATGCATACAGAACACCAGGGAGTGAAATGCATACAGAATACCAGGGAGTGAAATACATACAGAACACCAGGGAGTGAAATGCATACAGAACACCAGGGAGTGAAATACATACAGAACACCAGGGAGTGAAATGCATACAGAACACCAGGGAGTGAAATGTATACAGAACACCAGGGAGTGAAATGCATACAGAACACCAGGGAGTTAAATGTATACAGAACACCAGGGAGTGAAATGCATACAGAACACCAGGGAGTTAAATGTATACAGAACACCAGGGAGTGAAATACATACAGAACACCAGGGAGTGAAATGTATACAGAACACCAGGGAGTGAAATGCATACAGAACACCAGGGAGTGAAATGCTTACAGAACACATGGGAGTGAAATACATACAGAACACCAGGGAGTGAAATACATACACAACACCAGGGAGTGAAATGCTTACAGAACACATGGGAGTGAAATACATACAGAACACCAGGGAGTGAAATGCATACAGAACACCAGGGAGTGAAATACATACAGTACACCAGGGAGTGAAATGCATACAGAACACCAGGGAGTGAATTGCATACAAAACACCAGGGAGTGAAATGCATACAGAACACCCGGGAGTGAAATACATACAGAACACCAGGGAGTGAAATACATACAGAACACCAGGGAGTGAAATGCATCCAGAACACCAGGGAGTGAAATACATACAGAACACCAGGGAGTGAAATGCATACAGAACACCAGGGAGTGAAATACATACAGAACACCAGGGAGTGAAATACATACAGAACACCAGGCAGTGAAATGCATACAGAACACCAGGGAGTGAAATGCATACATAACACCAGGGAGTGAAATGCATACAGAACACCAGGGAGTGAAATACATACAGAACACCAGGGAGTGAAATACATACAGAACACCAGGGAGTGAAAAACATACAGAACACCAGGGAGTGAAATGCATCCAGAAAACCAGGGAGTGAAATACATACAGAACACCAGGGAGTGAAATGCATACAGAACACCAGGGAGTGAAATACATACAGAACACCAGGGAGTGAAATACATACAGAACACCAGGGAGTGAAATACATACAGAACACCAGGGAGTGAAATACATACAGTACACCAGGGAGTGAAATACATACAGTACACCAGGGAGTGAAATGCATACAGAACACCAGGGAGTGAAATGCATACAGAACACCAGGGAGTGAAATACATACAGAACACCAGGGAGTGAAATACATACAGAACACCAGGGAGTGAAATACATACAGAACACCAGGGAGTGAAATGCATACAGTGCACCAGGGAGTGAAATGCATACAGAACACCAGGTAGTGAAATGCATACAGAACACCAGGGAGTGAAATACATACAGAACACCAGGGAGTGAAATACATACAGAACACCAGGGAGTGAAATGCATACAGAACACCAGGGAGTGAAATACATACAGAACACCATGGAGTGAAATACATACAGAACACCAGGGAGTGAAATACATACAGAACACCAGGGAGTGAAATATATACAGAACACCAGGGAGTGAAATGCATACAGAACACCAGGGAGTGAAATGTATACAGAACACCAGGGAGTGAAATGCATACATAACACCAGGGAGTGAAATACATACAGAACACCAGGGAGTGAAATACATACAGAACACCAGGGAGTGAAATGCATACAGAACACCAGGGAGTGAAATACATACAGAACACCAGGGAGTGAAATACATACAGAACACCAGGGAGTGAAATACATACAGAACACCAGGGAGTGAAATGCATACAGTGCACCAGGGAGTGAAATGCATACAGAACACCAGGGAGTGAAATGCATACAGAACACCAGGGAGTGAAATACATACAGAACACCAGGGAGTGAAATACATACAGAACACCAGGGAGTGAAATGCATACAGAACACCAGGGAGTGAAATACATTCAGAACACCATGGAGTGAAATACATACAGAACACCAGGGAGTGAAATACATACAGAACACCAGGGAGTGAAATATATACAGAACACCAGGGAGTGAAATGCATACAGAACACCAGGGAGTGAAATGTATACAGAACACCAGGGAGTGAAATGCATACATAACACCAGGGAGTGAAATACATACAGAACACCAGGGAGTGAAATGCATACAGAACACCAGGGTGTGAAATACATACAGAACACCAGGGAGTGAAATACATACAGAACACCAGGGAGTGAAATGCATACAGAACACCAGGGAGTGAAATGCATACAGAACACCAGGGAGTGAAATGCATACAGAACACCAGGGAGTGAAATGCATACAGAACACCAGGGAGTGAAATACATACAGAACACCAGGGAGTGAAATGCATACAGAACACCAGGGAGTGAAATGCATACAGAACACCAGGGAGTGAAATGTATACAGAACACCAGGGAGTGAAATGCATACAGAACACCAAGGAGTGAAATACATACAGAACACCAGGGAGTGAAATGCATACATAACACCAGGGAGTGAAATGCATACAGTACACCAGGGAGTGAAATGCATACAGAACACCAGGGAATGAAATGCATACAGAACACCAGGGAGTGAAATACATACAGAACACCAGGGAGTGAAATACATACAGAACACCAGGGAGTGAAATGCATACAGAACACCAGGGAGTGAAATGTATACAGAACACCAGGGAGTGAAATACATACAGAACACCATGGAGTGAAATACATACAGAACACCAGGGAGTGAAATACATACAGAACACCAGGGAGTGAAATACATACAGAACACCAGGGAGTGAAATGTATACAGAACACCAGGGAGTGAAATGCATACAGAACACCAAGGAGTGAAATACATACAGAACACCAGGGAGTGAAATGCATACATAACACCAGGGAGTGAAATACATACAGAACACCAGGGAGTGAAATGCATACAGAACACCAGGGAGTGAAAAGTATACAGAACACCAGGGAGTGAAATGTATACAGAACACCAGGAAGTGAAATACATACAGAACACCAGGGAGTGAAATGCATACAGAACACCAGGGAGTGAAATGCATACAGAATACCAGGGAGTGAAATACATACAGAACACCAGGGAGTGAAATGCATACAGAACACCAGGGAGTGAAATACATACAGAACACCAGGGAGTGAAATGCATACAGAACACCAGGGAGTGAAATGTATACAGAACACCAGGGACTGAAATGCATACAGAACACCAGGGAGTTAAATGTATACAGAACACCAGGGAGTGAAATGCATACAGAACACCAGGGAGTTAAATGTATACAGAACACCAGGGAGTGAAATACATACAGAACACCAGGGAGTGAAATGTATACAGAACACCAGGGAGTGAAATGTATACAGAACACCAGGGAGTGAAATGCTTACAGAACACATGGGAGTGAAATACATACAGAACACCAGGGAGTGAAATACATACACAACACCAGGGAGTGAAATGCTTACAGAACACATGGGAGTGAAATACATACAGAACACCAGGGAGTGAAATGCATACAGAACACCAGGGAGTGAAATACATACAGTACACCAGGGAGTGAAATGCATACAGAACACCAGGGAGTGAATTGCATACAGAACACCAGGGAGTGAAATGCATACAGAACACCCGGGAGTGAAATACATACAGAACACCAGGGAGTGAAATACATACAGAACACCAGGGAGTGAAATGCATCCAGAACACCAGGGAGTGAAATACATACAGAACACCAGGGAGTGAAATGCATACAGAACACCAGGGAGTGAAATACATACAGAACACCAGGGAGTGAAATACATACAGAACACCAGGGAGTGAAATGCATACAGAACACCAGGGAGTGAAATGCATACATAACACCAGGGAGTGAAATGCATACAGAACACCAGGGAGTGAAATACATACAGAACACCAGGGAGTGAAATACATACAGAACACCAGGGAGTGAAAAACATACAGAACACCAGGGAGTGAAATGCATCCAGAAAACCAGGGAGTGAAATACATACAGAACACCAGGGAGTGAAATGCATACAGAACACCAGGGAGTGAAATACATACAGAACACCAGGGAGTGAAATACATACAGAACACCAGGGAGTGAAATGTATACAGAACACCAGGGAGTGAAATGCATACAGAACACCAAGGAGTGAAATACATACAGAACACCAGGGAGTGAAATGCATACATAACACCAGGGAGTGAAATACATACAGAACACCAGGGAGTGAAATGCATACAGTGCACCAGGGAGTGAAATGCATACAGAACACCAGGGAGTGAAATGCATACAGAACACCAGGGAGTGAAATACATACAGAACACCAGGGAGTGAAATACATACAGTACACCAGGGAGTGAAATACATACAGTACACCAGGGAGTGAAATGCATACACAACACCAGGGAGTGAAATGCATACAGAACACCAGGGAGTGAAATACATACAGAACACCAGGGAGTGAAATACATACAGAACACCAGGGAGTGAAATACATACAGTGCACCAGGGAGTGAAATGCATACAGAACACCAGGGAGTGAAATGCATACAGAACACCAGGGAGTGAAATACATACAGAACACCAGGGAGTGAAATGCATACAGAACACCAGGGAGTGAAATGCATACAGAACACCAGGGAGTGAAATACATACAGAACACCAGGGAGTGAAATGCATACAGAACAGCAGGGAGTGAAATGCATACAGAACACCAGGGAGTGAAATGTATACAGAACACCAGGGAGTGAAATGCATACAGAACACCAAGGAGTGAAATACATACAGAACACCAGGGAGTGAAATGCATACATAACACCAGGGAGTGAAATGCATACAGTACACCAGGGAGTGAAATGCATACAGAACACCAGGGAATGAAATGCATACAGAACACCAGGGAGTGAAATACATACAAAACACCAGGGAGTGAAATACATACAGAACACCAGGGAGTGAAATGCATACAGAACACCAGGGAGTGAAATGTATACAGAACACCAGGGAGTGAAATACATACAGAACACCATGGAGTGAAATACATACAGAACACCAGGGAGTTAAATACATACAGAACACCAGGGAGTGAAATACATACAGAACACCAGGGAGTGAAATGTATACAGAACACCAGGGAGTGAAATGCATACAGAACACCAAGGAGTGAAATACATACAGAACACCAGGGAGTGAAATGCATACATAACACCAGGGAGTGAAATACATACAGAACACCAGGGAGTGAAATGCATACAGAACACCAGGGAGTGAAAAGTATACAGAACACCAGGGAGTGAAATGTATACAGAACACCAGGGAGTGAAATACATACAGAACACCAGGGAGTGAAATGCATACAGAACACCAGGGAGTGAAATGCATACAGAATACCAGGGAGTGAAATACATACAGAACACCAGGGAGTGAAATGCATACAGAACACCAGGGAGTGAAATACATACAGAACACCAGGGAGTGAAATGCATACAGAACACCAGGGAGTGAAATGTATACAGAACACCAGGGAGTGAAATGCATACAGAACACCAGGGAGTTAAATGTATACAGAACACCAGGGAGTGAAATGCATACAGAACACCAGGGAGTGAAATGTATACAGAACACCAGGGAGTGAAATACATACAGAACACCATGGAGTGAAATACATACAGAACACCAGGGAGTGAAATGCATACAGAACACCAGGGAGTGAAATGCATACAGAACACCAGGGAGTGAAATGTATACAGAACACCAGGGAGTGAAATGCATACAGAACACCAAGGAGTGAAATACATACAGAACACCAGGGAGTGAAATGCATACATAACACCAGGGAGTGAAATGCATACAGTACACCAGGGAGTGAAATGCATACAGAACACCAGGGAATGAAATGCATACAGAACACCAGGGAGTGAAATACATACAGAACACCAGGGAGTGAAATACATACATAACACCAGGGAGTGAAATGCATACAGAACACCAGGGAGTGAAATGTATACAGAACACCAGGGAGTGAAATACATACAGAACACCATGGAGTGAAATACATACAGAACACCAGGGAGTGAAATACATACAGAACACCAGGGAGTGAAATACATACAGAACACCAGGGAGTGAAATGTATACAGAACACCAGGGAGTGAAATGCATACAGAACACCAAGGAGTGAAATACATACAGAACACCAGGGAGTGAAATGCATACATAACACCAGGGAGTGAAATACATACAGAACACCAGGGAGTGAAATGCATACAGAACACCAGGGAGTGAAAAGTATACAGAACACCAGGGAGTGAAATGTATACAGAACACCAGGGAGTGAAATACATACAGAACACCAAGGAGTGAAATGCCTACAGAACACCAGGGAGTGAAATGCATACAGAATACCAGGGAGTGAAATACATACAGAACACCAGGGAGTGAAATGCATACAGAACACCAGGGAGTGAAATACATACAGAACACCAGGGAGTGAAATGCATACAGAACACCAGGGAGTGAAATGTATACAGAACACCAGGGAGTGAAATGCATACAGAACACCAGGGAGTTAAATGTATACAGAACACCAGGGAGTGAAATGCATACAGAACACCAGGGAGTTAAATGTATACAGAACACCAGGGAGTGAAATACATACAGAACACCAGGGAGTGAAATGTATACAGAACACCAGGGAGTGAAATGCATACAGAACACCAGGGAGTGAAATGCTTACAGAACACATGGGAGTGAAATACATACAGAACACCAGGGAGTGAAATACATACACAACACCAGGGAGTGAAATGCTTACAGAACACATGGGAGTGAAATACATACAGAACACCAGGGAGTGAAATGCATACAGAACACCAGGGAGTGAAATACATACAGTACACCAGGGAGTGAAATGCATACAGAACACCAGGGAGTGAATTGCATACAGAACACCAGGGAGTGAAATGCATACAGAACACCCGGGAGTGAAATACATACAGAACACCTGGGAGTGAAATACATACAGAACACCAGGGAGTGAAATGCATCCAGAACACCAGGGAGTGAAATACATACAGAACACCAGGGAGTGAAATGCATACAGAACACCAGGGAGTGAAATACATACAGAACACCAGGGAGTGAAATACATACAGAACACCAGGGAGTGAAATGCATACAGAACACCAGGGAGTGAAATGCATACATAACACCAGGGAGTGAAATGCATACAGAACACCAGGGAGTGAAATACATACAGAACACCAGGGAGTGAAAAACATACAGAACACCAGGGAGTGAAATGCATCCAGAAAACCAGGGAGTGAAATACATACAGAACACCAGGGAGTGAAATGCATACAGAACACCAGGGAGTGAAATACATACAGAACACCAGGGAGTGAAATACATACAGAACACCAGGGAGTGAAATACATACAGAACACCAGGGAGTGAAATACATACAGTACACCAGGGAGTGAAATACATACAGTACACCAGGGAGTGAAATGCATACAGAACACCAGGGAGTGAAATGCATACAGAACACCAGGGAGTGAAATACATACAGAACACCAGGGAGTGAAATACATACAGAACACCAGGAAGTGAAATACATACAGAACACCAGGGAGTGAAATGCATACAGTGCACCAGGGAGTGAAATGCATACAAAACACCAGGGAGTGAAATGCATACAGAACACCAGGGAGTGAAATACATACAGAACACCAGGGAGTGAAATACATACAGAACACCAGGGAGTGAAATGCATACAGAACACCAGGGAGTGAAATACATACAGAACACCATGGAGTGAAATACATACAGAACACCAGGGAGTGAAATACATACAGAACACCAGGGAGTGAAATATATACAGAACACCAGGGAGTGAAATGCATACAGAACACCAGGGAGTGAAATGTATACAGAACACCAGGGAGTGAAATGCATACATAACACCAGGGAGTGAAATACATACAGAACACCAGGGAGTGAAATGCATACAGAACACCAGGGAGTGAAATACATACAGAACACCAGGGAGTGAAATACATACAGAACACCAGGGAGTGAAATGCATACAGAACACCAGGGAGTGAAATGCATACAGAACACCAGGGAGTGAAATGCATACAGAACACCAGGGAGTGAAATGCATACAGAAAACCAGGGAGTGAAATGCATACAGAACACCAGGGAGTGAAATGCATACAGAACACCAGGGAGTGAAATGCATACAGAACACCAGGGAGTGAAATGTATACAGAACACCAGGGAGTGAAATGTATACAGAACACCAGGGAGTGAAATACATACAGAACACCAGGGAGTGAAATGCATACAGAACACCAGGGAGTGAAATGCATACACAACACCAGGGAGTGAAATACATACAGAACACCAGGGAGTGAAATACATACAGAACACCAGGGAGTGAAATGCATACAGAACACCAGGGAGTGAAATACATACAGTACACCAGGGAGTGAAATGCATACAGAACACCAGGGAGTGAATTGCATACAGAACACCAGGGAGTGAAATGCATACAGAACACCCGGGAGTGAAATACATACAGAACACCAGGGAGTGAAATACATACAGAACACCAGGGAGTGAAATGCATCCAGAACACCAGGGAGTGAAATACATACAGAACACCAGGGAGTGAAATGCATACAGAACACCAGGGAGTGAAATACATACAGAACACCAGGGAGTGAAATACATACAGAACACCAGGGAGTGAAATGCATACAGAACACCAGGGAGTGAAATGCATACAGAACACCAGGGAGTGAAATGCATACAGAACACCAGGGAGTGAAATACATACAGAACACCAGGGAGTGAAATACATACAGAACACCAGGGAGTGAAATACATACAGAACACCAGGGAGTGAAAAACATACAGAACACCAGGGAGTGAAATGCATCCAGAAAACCAGGGAGTGAAATACATACAGAACACCAGGGAGTGAAATGCATACAGAACACCAGGGAGTGAAATACATACAGAACACCAGGGAGTGAAATACATACAGAACACCAGGAAGTGAAATACATACAGTACACCAGGGAGTGAAATACATACAGTACACCAGGGAGTGAAATGCATACAGAACACCAGGGAGTGAAATGCATACAGAACACCAGGGAGTGAAATACATACAGAACACCAGGGAGTGAAATACATACAGAACACCAGGGAGTGAAATACATACAGAACACCAGGGAGTGAAATGCATACAGTGCACCAGGGAGTGAAATGCATACAGAACACCAGGGAGTGAAATGCATACAGAACACCAGGGAGTGAAATACATACAGAACACCAGGGAGTGAAATACATACAGAACACCAGGGAGTGAAATACATACAGAACACCATGGAGTGAAATACATACAGAACACCAGGGAGTGAAATACATACAGAACACCAGGGAGTGAAATACATACAGAACACCAGGGAGTGAAATGCATACAGAACACCAGGGAGTGAAATGTATACAGAACACCAGGGAGTGAAATGCATACATAACACCAGGGAGTGAAATACATACAGAACACCAGGGAGTGAAATGCATACAGAACACCAGGGAGTGAAATACATACAGAACACCAGGGAGTGAAATACATACAGAACACCAGGGAGTGAAATACATACAGAACACCAGGGAGTGAAATGCATACAGAACACCAGGGAGTGAAATGCATACAGAACACCAGGGAGTGAAATACATACAGAACACCAGGGAGTGAAATGCATACAGAACACCAGGGAGTGAAATGCATACAGAAAACCAGGGAGTGAAATGCATACAGAAAACCTGGGAGTGAAATGCATACAGAACACCAAGGAGTTAAATGTATACAGAACACCAGGGAGTGAAATGCATACAGAACACCAGGGAGTGAAATACATACAGAACACCAGGGAGTGAAATACATACAGAACACCAGGGAGTGAAATACATACAGTACACCAGGGAGAGAAATACATACAGAACACCAGGGAGTGAAATACATACAGAACACCAGGGAGTGAAATACATACAGAACACCAGGGAGTGAAATGCATCCAGAACACCAGGGAGTGAAATACATACAGAACACCAGGGAGTGAAATGCATACAGAACACCAGGGAGTGAAATACATACAGAACACCACGGAGTGAAATACATACAGAACACCAGGGAGTGAAATACATACAGAACACCAGG